>NC_134321.1:15998289-16303174 GCF_964195595.1 Calonectris borealis
TGAGGACCTAAGGGAAAAACAGAAAGGTACAATAAAAAGATAGTTTAAAAGGCAAGGAGAAGTGCTTGCATCTAGAGATTTCTGAAGTATTGAAAAGAGAACCTGGGCTTTTCCCCTTTCTACAAACTACAAATGTAAAGTTTACCGTATCATATAAACAAAGACTGACTGCAAAAGCTCAAAAACAGGAGTTGTTTTCTGTTGATATTGAGATAATGTATTTATCAGCACCCTCTTGAATTTCCTAGGTTTTATGCCACATTAAATAAGCAGATGAGATCCTGCTGTGTGTCACTTCTGGTACCGTACTGTGCTATACTTCACTTTTCAATGGGTGCCATATTTTAGAACTGTCTGAGTGTATGTCACCAAGACACATTCACCCTCACCCTGACTTTGGTTTTCATCTACATTCTTCTGAAATCCACATTTAGCCAAGCATTCATAAACCTCTTCCAAGAACTTGAAAAAATGTTGAGTGTAAACTCAATAGCAGAAAACATGTCATTACTGTCCACAACTACAGATAAATATGAAGTGTCATAGCCTTAGAAAAATAAAACCGGAAGAGGCTCTTCAGCTCAGATACAGCACATATCTTCTTTGGACAAAGAATGTAGGATTTTAAGTTAAGACTACCTACATTCTCATACTAACGAAACGTAAAATGCTACTCTATTTTTCTTTTACTTTTGTATGCTGTCAACATCTGCTAGACCAGATCTGAGTGTTTTGAAGCCTTCTTTTATCTCCTCATGTAGATAAATCCATTATAGAATCCTACTTTTTCCCAGTAGCAACTGCCAGAAACCATGTTCTCCATGGATGGTTGCCAGAAAGCCTAGCTCACATTCCAACTGCCTACTTTTTAATTATATGTCGCATTCCTAGATTCTTCTAAATAGCATCTCAGAAAGTAATAAAGCAAACGTTGAAACTATGTAAACTTTAAATCACTAATCATTTTTCATTATTATTAATCTCTTCCACAATAGCTGTTTAAAATAGAACAATTGATATGTAGAAAGGAATATCTGAATATCTTTGGAAGGTATACCTATGGAAGTATATATGCAAGATATGTCTGAGACAGAAGCATGTCCCAAATCACTTACATTCTAAAATAATAGGAGAGAGATAAAAAAGAAGAGACATGAAAACTCACTTTGGGGCTGATATATAACCCATAATAAACTTTATTAAAAAGACAACAGCAGCTGCATTAGACAGTGCCTTATACACACTTGTTCTCATACCTGGACTTCTGCCTTGGTACTGCATTGTCCAAACTGGATTCAGATTGCTTCTGTACTTTCCAAAACTAAACTTTGCTTCTAATATGAAAAAAGTAACCTTCTTCCTCCCTTCCGTTTTCAACTATGAATGTACCTATACAATTAATTCACTAAGATCCCTTTTCCCTACTTTCTGTCAGAAATCTGTACACAGTTCATAATTGCCAGGTACCAAATTTGTGGACAGAAGAAAGAGCTATCACTTGCTAACACAGTTATCACTTAGAACTTCTTACTTTACTTTAATTATTTATTCATTGTTTAAAAGGATACTGCTTTGCAAATCTTTGGCTATACGCAATGAATACACTTTGTGCTTAAATAGAGGAAACAGAATGTACTGACAGATTTAGAATCCCAATGTGTGCTTAAACATTTCAAAAGCAAAACATTATCATAAGCAGTCATTTTCAGGAAAAATGAAGGAGGCCAATTCCATCAGAATGTTTTGCAGTTTAAATGGACCGCCAGCCTTGCTGTGAAACAGCCTAGAGCTGAGAGTTCTCTCTGTATTGACAGATAAGCACATTTATCTGTAAAGCACAACCATCCCACTTTTTTTTTCCCTGAATTCCTTCAGCATATGACCATTATAGGAATGCCAAAATAGTGTTTTCTGAGCTTTATATTGCAAAGATCAGTAACTTTTCTATTTTTAACATTAATTGATGTGCACTGTAAGATATGGAGAAACCGAGGGACGAGGGTGTGCAGAAGAGGAGGATGAAAATCATAAAAGCTCATCAATAACCAGACCACCTCTTTATATTTTACAATGATGATCAACAGTACAGTAAATGCAAAACTGTGATTCTTTATTAAATTCACTAATTTACTTTTTCTTCTACATTTATAGTATGCAGTCTGTACTCAAAGATGGCACTAGCATTACACGTATGCTTACAAATTAGGTTGGCAGCCTTTTTTATTGGCTCTCGTTTTCCTTTTCAAAATGTTCCATGTTAAATTTTAATACCATAGTTTTGATATTTATGGTACTTCAGGTTTCTTGATTTCATCATAAATGTAATGAAATTTCCTTTTACTTTTTGTTTTCAGATTCTAAACTTGATGGTTTCCTTAGAATGGGAATTATTTAGTCCTGTTGTTACCATCAATATTTTTAAGCTTTTCTATGCAGAGGCTGAAAGAGCCAGAAGATATATAAAGAATAGCAATGTATTTATGTCCCATGATTTTTAAGCCAATCTCTTTAAAGCCTAGTTAGGGACTGTGAACATTCACTTTAGCAATTCTACAGCTGGGAGGGATCACTATGATCATGCAAGCTGACCAGGCCAAAGTTTCTCCCCAAACTAATTCTAAACTACATATTATTTCAAAAACAAACAGAAAACAATCTGGTCTTGATTAAGGGCTTGGAGGGATAGACATAGGACAACACCCTTCTAATAGACGACTAACATTAAAAAAAAAAACAAAACAAAACAAAACAACAACACCAACACCACAAACAACTCCCCATGTCTTAACTGAGCCCATACTTGTGCAAATTGCAAAATAACAGAACCCTATCTCAGCCATTGGATCTTTTTAAACCTTTGACAACCAGATTATAGAGCCTGGTATTAGTAACTAACTAGAGATCAACTAATTAATCCTTTAGTCATGTCTTGAATAAGCTAAATGGACTGAGCTCCCAGAGTCTTTCAGTCTAAGCACATTTTTCAACCCTTCGATGAGTCCTGTAGCTCTCCTCTGAACCCACTGCAAATTATCAATATCTCTACAACAAAAAAGCCCAAAATAAAAGAAAAACCTTAGAATTAGTTTACAAATAAAAAGTTCATTTTTCTATGCTGACTTGAGAGTCCTGTGTTTAAATATTCAATGATCACACTTGTCTGTTTTCAACTGTGAGTTTGGGCTGTGGTTTTGCCTAGTAATTCAATAAAATAAAACATAACCTGGAAACGAATAACAGGCATTTTCTAGAGAAATGGTGTTGTGCAGACATTTGGTTATAACCTATCAATATCTACTGCCTGTACCCTCAGGTTAGGATTTAATTAACTTGTTATCACCCCTCCGCATTATAGAACTGAAGAAATGGGCAACAAAAAATATAAGTATACAGGCCTCTTCTTGGTAAGAGTAACATTTCCAGACATTGTCAGTCTCCAAGCTGAGACTATTATGTCCATGTGTAAGGAAAATGTCAGCAACAAACCAGATTTCAGCAGTTGGAATACATTTAAATGGTAAAAAAATGTTTTTCTGCAGCTGCATAAAGTGATGATTTTGGCTGGTTTGAATTAGACAAAGTGGAAACAGGAATCATCACAGAGCTCTATCCTCCCCATCTCTACAGGCAGTGCCTGTATTAGCAGCCAAAACAAGATGCAACAAGCCCTTTGACTTTGGCCTTTAACTGTAATTAATCAGCATATAAAAATGTATTCTATACATAGCAGTACTACAGATCATGTAACCGAAGGTCCTTTAGTTCTACTACTCTCACTAACTACTCAGGTTAGTTTGCTTCTCGGGAAAAACATGATTGCTTGACCTCTATATCCCTTTGCAACCATACTTTTTTGTTCCTTTTTTTTTTTCCCCCTTAGCAATTCTGGAATGAATTAATTTATAGACAGGTTCAGTTAAAAAAATATTAGCATTTGCACAACAAAAATGGTTTGCTAATTTTAGAAACTTTAAGGATTTTCTAAATTTTTTCAAAATATCCCGTATTAATAATTTCACAACCTTTCAAATACTCTCTCGGAAGCTTTGTTATTTTGTAATCTCTAATTTAAGACATTACTGTACGATTTTTGGCTTCTCAAGTCTGAATCATAACTTCGAAGAGAAGCTGTCATATCAATTGCTTCTCTTACCAGCCCAACCTATCCAACTTAATTCTCCTTTCATTTGTGATTACACAATATCCTTGCATGAATTACCACAATTGCTAGCCTGGAATGTATTACGAGGAAAGCATTTAATGTATTTTCAGCTGACGTTTAGTATAGTTAAAACAAGGAAGAGGAACCAGATAATGAGATTAGGCAGCTCTCTACAGACCAATGACAAATATACTGTAGACATTGTTCGGAAACTTTGGCGCTTTCTTTAATTCTTCTTTTATTACTGGCTTGAGAAAAATAAATAGATGACTGCTGCACAAGCACAGTAAAATTACAGAATTCTGCTGTCTGATCAAAGGGAAGTGGCAAAAGGAAAATGAGTGTGTACCTGAGTTGTTTGCATTCCCAATTTTTAGACCTAAGTCCATCACTCCTAATGTCTAATGTAGCTATTTGTTAGTGCTATGTGCTATCCAGCACCTATGACAAATAGTCAGGGGAGTAGAAATTTTCATGTAGTTTATTCTTCCTAAATATTATCTGAAAACTCGCAGCAGCTGTGTATACAGTCATATACAGCTAGAATTATTCCCAGAAGCTTGAGAGCATAAATCTAATAAAATATTCCCCTCCCATCTACCCTGTATCTTGCAAAGACAGAATGTGACTTGAAAGTCACAATGTAAGATCTGTTCAACTGATTTGGAGATTCCGGAAAATAATTCACAAGAATAAACATATTCTGCCATATTCTACAGCAGAATTCATGCAAGTCTAATATGCAAATCATTGACCATATTAAATTGATATTTAATATCAATTAGATATTACAAAACTGTCATACGTTAAGCATTCTTCCGCTGAAATTTCAGTTTAATTGCAAACTGGAAAACACACACAATATATAATTAATCAACAGCTTCATTTTAAAAGCAAGGAAGTTCCTATGTTCAGCCAGTGGAATGATGAAATAAAACAGCTCTTTTCTTACCCTTATTGTACATATTGGTTGGTACTTGGACATCACTCAGACTGATGTTCACAGGCAAGTTATTGAAGTGGTCATTTGGCACTAGAATGAACTCCTTCCCCAGCTCCAGATAGTTTCCTTCTTCATCTCGTTCATTTATGAGCACAGCATTGAAGTATTCATACTGCAACAGAAACCCACATTCAGTATTCAGAATTCACATTCAGCATAAAAATATGAGGTTTGAATATTTTAACATATCTATCAATCCATTGATTAACATTTACATGTATCTCCATCTAGAATAGAAGAACAAGATATTTTTATCATCTCTCAGATTCCCTCTATACTCCTAGTACAGGTACATCTCTGAAACCTGATTTATCAATACATCTCAAGAAAACCCCATATTACCTCAGAACTCTGGCTGTACTGAAAATGTTATGGGGAGCCCAACAAACACCCTGAACATAAACAGTGTATGCACTACACTATTTCTAACACAAAGCTCTAGATTTAAATAACTCCCTGGATAATTATTTAACAATGATCTCTGTTTAGCTTATTTCCATCAGTTCAAGAACTGGTATCAGTGCTGAACTTAGGCCTTGACAAACTAAAAATGTTTTTACTTCACAGGAATATCAACAGCTGTTGTTGCTTACCCAACATGTACTGACTGACATTTCCTAAAGAACAATATTTGCTTTACGCTGAATTTTACAAATGCATATCATAGTAGGTTTTGTAAAATTATGCATATTTTAATATGGACATATAAACTTAGCAGTGACCTATTTTGAACAAGAAATAATTGTCTGTCTCTTACAGATTCCTGAAGAGTACTTGGCCTATTTTGTACAGAACTATAACCAGATAAGCAAAAGCAATTTAGATAAAAATATTGATTTCTTTACAACTTAGTTTAACCAGAAATTCTATCAAGCTTTGAAGGCAAGAAACAGTGAAGACTACTTTTTAACGTCTTAAACAACCAAACAACCTTAACCCTCAGCAACAGTTTCCGATGCGTTTCTTAACTGAAAGAGACCAAATTTTAGTGTCTTTGAAGAATCTCATTAATTTAAATGAGTCTCTGTCCTAACTATCCATTTGAGAGTAAATCAATATAAATAATATTTAGACATAAATCTATGCATTCATAGATCATATATATCTATACAAGGATATCCTTGTATATTTATCCTATACAAGGATAAATATATTATACCATTTACAAAGCTAAAACAGACCAGTAAGTACAAAAACTTAAAAGGCTGTTCACAAGCACTCTTTCTCAGCGTGATATGCAACTCGTTCTACTAAACAAGAATTAGTTAAAATCTTACAATCTATACACTTCCATTAAAAGACACGATAATTTAACCAATATCTTAAATGGAGGCTTACTTGGAAAGCAGCTTTCCATATCCTGCTCTTTTAGCTTTTAGTTTTTCAAAATGGCCAACCTGTAGTTTGGATTTTAGATGAAAACAGAATACAAAAGGAGTCACTGTATATTAGCTAGATTTTGAGGACCTTCTGTGTATGACAGAAATATTCAGACAAACTCAGTGTTCCGCATACCATTAATCACATATAACAAAGACTGAGACACATCAGTATTTGAAAATCAATTTAATGGAAATTAATCTGACATAATTAAACATTTGACCTTAATGTTATTTTACTTTAATTGGTTTATACTGAAATGAGCCAAATAATCTGCTGCATACATACCTCATGAATATATATAGCTATTGAATCCTAAAGTTCTGGAAAAAACCATAGTCGTCTTTTTTTTTTTTTTTTTTTTTTACCCTCCAGGAGCCACAGGTAAAGAACAGAGTAGAGATATAATTTGTCTAAAGCTGTAGTTTCATTAATTAATTAATTCCAAAAGTTAATAGAATTATCCAACACCCCCAGAGATGCTACCCTTCTCTATACCATTTGGGGGATTGTCACTGTTATAGATTTGATTCTTCTCATACCAAAACCAAAAGGATGAAGAAACGTGATCATTTCCAAGAAACACCAGTTCTCATTCTATTTGGGAGAAACCTTCTCCATCTCTGCTTATTATCCAGGTTTATCACGGATCATTAACTGCACTGCATGCCTGCCGCCCACATGTGACAGCAGCTTTTTCAGTTTACCCTTTCTGCAAAGGCCAGAGACAGTTGGCAGAAGACTTGAAAGCCCAACTCGTATTTCCCATCTTAGTAAGAAATAGAATATTTCTTCCAACATTAAGCCATGCACTAATGAATGTTGTAAAATGCAATTCTACTCCAATTCCAAGCAAGGAAGAAGTAAGCTTTGTAGCTTTTCCATGATATATTAGAGAGTATCTAAGTCTGGAAGAAAGGCTGATATTCTATCCCCTGGGAGCACAGTGATAAATAAAACTCTATATTTCTCCTCTTGCCAACCACCTCTCTCTTCACACTCCCTGGACAGCTAAGTCCCAGCAGGGTGAGGATGATTGTTTCATCTTGTTTCCAAACCACTTGTTTTCTTGTCCTTAAAGACATGGTTTTGTTTTCGTTTTTCTCTGTTGAACATGACATTGTCTCCACAACTGCTGGAGCTACAGATAAGCCATTATGTTGTTTTCATAATGCTTCTTGGCTTTGTAAGTCTTATCAGGATTGTCACAGAGAAATCAAAGGGGTTTTGGTTTTTTGTTTTCTTATTGAAGACCACCATTGAAAGCATTCACAACACTTAACTCCAAATTTTAACATAAAAGTTGTATTTAAATATTACACTTTAAGCGAAAGGTGAATACATGTGGCGATAAAAGATTCTGTACTAAAATATGTAGCAATATAGTTTTCCTTTAACTGAATTTAAGTTATGTTTCATGGAATAATTTCTACAGTAATTCATATACAGACTTAGTGATTTCAAGGCTGTAAATTTACCTTGCCCATGGGTTTTATAATACTTTGGAAATGGTAGGAAAAATGGACAAATTTCAAACAAGAATGACAGAATATACATGGAAATCACCTCTAAAAGAATATTATTTCCTTTCATTCAGTGGGTTATTTCCTTTTCCAAAGGAGTTAATTAGTAGACATCCTCCTTCATCATGTTCTGTAAGTGGCAAAGCTAGCCAAGTATTAAAATCTGCTATATTCTAAATAAATGAAACCACTCATTTCACAATTAAGGGTATTTAGGACTGATTGTTTCTTTGGCTGATTTAGTATTCACTGATTTATTGGTCTGAGTCTGTATTTTCTCTTTTCAATTCTACAAGTGTATACACAATAATATGATTTATGTAGGGTTTTTTTAAAGCAAATTGTAGCATAAAATAGTCCTTACGGTATTACAGATAATTAATATTTTCCTGGGTTTTTTTTCTGTTTGATTTAGGGGGTTGGGGGATTTGGTTTGTTTGGGGTTTTTTTGCTAGTGAAAAACCTACAAAAATAACATATTTAAGACAGTCCTGCAAGTTCTAAGGATTAAACATCAGGTAATATATACAGGTCAAAAATACCACTGAAAAAGATCAGCATTTAAGCAGAGCTGTTATACAGTGGCTTCTTTTGGGCACTTTTCTTCCAAGGAAATTATTGAGTGTGACAGCTGAAAGGTGATAGAAGGAAAATTAAAAATAAAAATTGGAGGAAAAAAAAATTAAAGTAAATCCATCTGGCATTCTGACACTGCATTTGAGATAATGCCCAAGGGAAAGAGGATAAAGTCCTGTTTGCTGACAACACAAATACTCTACCTGCTGAGCTCTAAGAGAAAATTACTTCAATTTAATCTTGTCAATGGAGGTCAATCTTTGATGTAACCTTAACTAGATGAGTTCTGAGTGCGCACAATATAACATGCCAAAAAGTTATTAGTCTAATAAATAACAAAATAATTATCCAGGTTGGGAGCATAGCCAGGCTTTACCATGACTTGGCCAATGGATGAGTTTACACTAACCTTACATATAGACTTGCATGGTGAGCAATGAACTGGAGAAAAAGCATTCAAAGGAAATCTCAATCATGTAATCTGTTATATGCATCTCAAGAACTAAACATGAACTTTTATACTTTTGTGCATTTAAATTTGCTTAAGTAAACACATTGGGGTTTTTTCTTTGTACATTCCTTAACAGCATCTGCATAATTCAATCATTTCAAAAGCACCCATTGTATCATAATGAAGATGACTTAGAGCAAGGCCATAAAATTTGGGGACAAAGAGGAATCTCAGCTTTCACGTGATATTTTACTCTTGTGAAGAAAGCCTTCCCAATGCAAGCCAATATAAACTGATCAGTAGTGCTCAGTAGAACAAGCACTGGACCATTCTGCCTCAGCAAGAAGCTGACCATATTTGAGACATCCCAAGGAATCATATTGCTAATAATCTGCAGAACCCTGGGCTGCTCTAACATACTGGTATAATCATAGTAGACAGAGACTTATGGGGCTGTTAGGAGACTGATCACAAAATTGTTTTACAGGTTCATTCAGGCTGACTAGCAAAGGCAAGCTTTAACATAGCCTCAGCCACAATACAAAAGTGCGTGTTGTATGATCTCTTACGATGGCTGCCACAGACATATGTTAATGATGATAACAGTTAATTAATTCAAAAAGTATCATAGAAAAATTGTGTGGAAGTGCAAGGTTTGTGGCATGCAAAGACAATCACAGGGGTATGTTACAGGGGCGAACTGATCTGCAAGGCAAGAAGGAAACTTGGAAGCTATCTGTTCCAGTTTAGCCACTTATCTTGGCATAATGTCTCAACTAAACAAGCACCTTGATTACAATAGATACTTTGCTGAGACAAGACATGAGTAATTTAGATATAATACTGAGAAATATTGCGCATGTCTTGCATAATTGTAGTATTGTGCAAACTGTGGTAGATGAGTGGCATTCTCTATTTCCATTTACATTTATCTTATTGTAAACAGATATCTTGTGATGCTTAAATTATTTATCACATATTTGTTAACATTGTAAGCAATATATTTATTTAAATATAAATATTTACATTCTAATGCAAATTGCCTTTATAACTTAAAGAGTACTTGGCACAAAGAGTAAACGTATCAGTTGGTTTCATTGTATTTTAAAATTAAGTATTTTGTTTTAATGGTATGAAACAATGCAAGACAATTTTAGTTTGATTTTTTCTATAGTACAGAAATTAATTTTAGCAAGACAGCATTAAAAAAGTCCCATTTATAGAGCTATGAGGATTGGGAAGGTGTAAGAACACAACTAGGAATTATTTGCACTAATGGGTCAGCACTATAGCAGTATTGGGGTTACACTGGTAATTCTTAACTATGCAAGAACCATTTTCACAGTGTTTCTGCAGCCGTACAGCTTGTCTAAAGACAAAGCTGGATGTCCCTGGAAGACACTAAATCAAGGAAAGTTTATGGCATTTTCATTGAGCCTCAAAATGCCAGAGCATCAGAGAGAAAATGAAAAAGTAGCAAACATAGAAAATGAAGGGGAAAGCAAAACCTAGCATTAAATAGCACAGACAGCTAGAAATGAACAATAATTTGAATATCTATGACAGTTTCAGTAAAATAGCTATTACCATCAGTGAGTTTAAAAAAAAAAAAAAGAGGAAAAGTTTCTTGTCTCTGACAAGTAGGACACATCTCTGAGAGGGCAGAAATGTTCATGATACGTAAAAAACAAAATGAGAAAAGTTATCCACTCTGAGGGAGACTCTCCTATTGCAAAACACATTGACAACAGTCTCCACGCTGGTATTCATGTGTTAACAAAGAGGCAAATGTCTGAATGCATATCAGTTTCTAAGGCCCAAAAAAATCTCTTCTGACAGTTGTCCAGTAAGGAGAATTTCTGTTTTGAAGCATATGATTAAAGCTCTTGTATTCAAGAACTTAGTCTGATGTTTAGCGAGCATATAAAAGGTCATAAAAGCAAACTGCCTCATTCAATAAAAACTGTTCTGAATTTTAAAAAGTTTTTAAATTTGAGAAAACTGGCATGTCATCGTAAGATACGACCTTTATAATTTCTGATTATTCTTTGAAAGTTCTTACTTGCTCCTCTGTAGGAACTTCCAACGCTTTCCTCCCCCTTTTTTCATGTCTCTATTCAACAGCAAGGCTCAGAACACACCTGGGATCTGAAATGTTGTGATCAGTTCCTCCAATTATGGAAGTAGTACAGAAATGTTACTTGCATCCTTGCAAAAACAACTGATCTGTTTTCTACACAATCAGATTAAGATGACCTTTCCCCAGGCTATCCATTCCCTCCCAATATGATTACCCTATTAAAATTGTCTTAAAACAGGATAAATAAATAATACTTTATTATAGTATAAAATCAATTATACCAGCATGTAAATTGATAACACATCAAGGTCTCAGAGGTCTAGGTCTTGTACAGATTAACTGATTCAGTGAAAGTGGCAAGTAGTAAATAATTATGATGGCTATTTTAAATCATCCACTAACTTTAAAAAGAGTCACTTTAGGTTACAAGTTTCAGATGAAGCCTCCTTTTTCTTTACAGATAAGTAACTTCAAAAATATCTGGTTTTACATATCAAAGCTCTCAAGATTCTTTTCTTTGTCACAAGGCTGAACAAAAACTCTTTGGTCACTCAAATTTAGTAAACACAACAAAGAAGGGGAACAGGCTTCCATAACAGGCTTTCAGTTTGACATTTCGGACACCTGTGTGACAAGCCTTACTGGAGATCTAATGTTTTTGCTGGGTCTAGAAATGCAAGTGTTCAGTGTGTTCATTTTCATACACATAAAAGCCACCAGGGAATACTTTCTGCTAAAGAGCGAAACAAATCCCTACTCCACTGGCACCATAATTTCTCCCTTCTCCCAATGGACATATGTTAAAAAGATACCAGTTACATAGACGAGTAAGTTCAGAGCCAGTTATCATACTCCTACAGCGCTGGAGTAAACCATGGAGACAATTTAGTGAAAATTTCTAGAGCAACTTTAATCAAGAATTTCATGACTTAAGTGAATCATCATGTAACCAGAATACAATAATGGTAGAGTCTGTGCGTTTGTGAAGGTTGAGCGTTTCAAAACCACATAATTACTACAAATTCCAGAAAGCTTGCATCTCAGTCAATGAGCTTACACTCTAATACTGTGAAACAATAAAAAGGCAAAAATTCCCCAACCTGGAAAATCTACCAATACAGTAATATGGCCCTTTGATAAGACTTATCATCTCTTGCACATATTGCTGAGCGAGCATGACAGGAATACTTCTGGGGCTGGGGCAGCCCCTTCTCAGCTGCACCCAAAATGCTCCCTCCTGCACTTCCACTCTGACCTTAGCACAGGCAGAGCTCCCATGGCTCTGCGCTTCTGCTGAGGACGCATCTTCCCAACTCGCTCCTGATGGACTCAGTAAAGAACTTTACACTTAACGCTTCCAGTTCAGAAATATACTAATAGAAGAGGCTCGTTCTTCTTGCTAATAAACATGAGAGGTCTGTTGGGCTTTATTTAAACCACACTTTGGAAGAAAAAGCAATTAGCCTAAAACTTTTCACTCCAAAAGCTCAAGCTCTGTGCAAGAGCAAAGAAAACAAGGGAAGACTAATAAGCACTTCTGAACACTTGAGGACGTTAAAACATTTTTGAACACATTTGTATCAAGCTTGCCATTACTTCCATGTTACAGTAGTGTTGATCCTCCCTTTTCAGACTAGGAAAACCGAGATACAACATTGCACAGTAAGCCTTGACTAGATTATATTATTTTCAGAGCATTAAAAACCCTCACTATGCCTCATTTTATTTTTAGATTAGAAGTAGTATCCCACTGATGTGGGTGTGGCCAAAACACAGATGCAAAATACTTATAGCAAAACACATGCCGAAAGGTTGTTAGGATGCCTGGGATGGGAGGGCTATAAAATCTCTGCAGCTTTGTTGGGCAGTTAAGACGCACAGACACACACTGGAGAAGGCTTTCAGCTACTCTTCTCTTTTAAAGTCTAAAGACAGAAACAGAAATGCAGTTTGATACATAACAGAAATAGCACCCTGATTTTAAAACAGCTACTTTTTTTTAAAAAAAACATTTATTTAAAAAAGTGGGGGGCATCATTCTCTTTCAGCAACTGGGAAAAGAAGCAAAAATCAAGCGTGTGATGCTTACGGGATTAATTACTGACTTCTACTGGCCACGCTCTAGGCATAAGATTAGGGACATTTTAAACTTGAAGAGTATTGTGAAGATACTTGTCACATTTAAAAGGTGCACCAAGTGCAATTTAAAGTTTGCTGTATTTAGTCTCACAATCCACTTCTGAAAAAAGTTGTGTGCCTCAAGCCAACAATCAATGGATTTCTTCCCTCAAAAGTCCACTAACTCAAATATTCCCAAAACCAGTTTTATGGGGTTGACCTTTTTAAACAAATTATATCATTTGTGTATCCTTATAAATGCAAAAAAACTGCAAGACTTTGCCTTGTATTTAATAGCATTTTCATTACTAGCTAGAACCACAGGTCTCCTTCATTTCTCTTTAAACCCCTGTAGATCAAATCAAGCTAGCGAACAGGCAGAAACAACAACTTTCATAAAATAATTCTCTACAAGAATATTCTGTAAAAGAAAATAGCAAAATTACAGACTTGCTTCAAAATCAATGCAGCAATATTTTCTACAGTTTTCCATCTTACCAAAAGGTAACCAATGAATGGCGTTCAGTATAGAACATTGAAAAAACTCTCCATACAGTTTAAAATGTGCTATAGAAATAGAAAAGCAAACTATTTCACAAACAGATAAGCTGAAAAGTTTTAAAGTGAAATCAGCGTAGTTCCATGCATGTTCAGCTCATCTGACACATTCAGGTCGATGACAACCTCAAGGCTGCTTCTAATTATCAGTGGAGACATATCTGACTTCTTTGTACCTTTTTACAATCATATGCCCTAAGTGCCTCATTCCTACTTCCAAGCAGGAAGAAAAAAAATATTTTTCAAGCTCTGCATCTTCTCTGTCTCCCATGAGAAGCAACTTTAACCCAGACTCTTCATAGTCTAAGGCATGCATATAATGCTGCTCTGTACTCAGCAAGAGCTGTACTGTCTCCTCAACAAGATATGCTCAGGGACAGTAGACAACCTATATATAGTGTTTTGCTGGGTTGGGGGTTAATAACTATCCCTAATAAAACAGAAAGTAACAGGCAGTTCATATCCAGCAGTCAACAACATTTGAACACTAACTGTGGCTCTGAATGATGAATTAAACATGTACTTTACCAGATTTTTTTTCTTCATACCAATGGGGGATAATCAAAATAATTAAATACTGAAGAACTAGAACAGAACAAAATTTCATGGTGCTCACTGCAATCCAAGGTTTGTTTTGTTACTCCCAACCACCCACCATACACACAGGAGGTTAAATTAATATTATTGACTACACAAAGGAAAGCAAAAGAACACGTGCAGCATTATTGAATTTATTTGGGAGTAAAGTGAGAGATGAGATGTTGAGCAACTGAATGTATACAAATCCTCTCTAAATGATTAATGACTCTCTCATGCAATATAGAAATTTGGTCAGCTAAGCCCACAGTTGAAATAACAAGACCACGATGATGAGTTAATTTAATAAAAGAAACACATGTCTCCAGAGTCACACAGTTCTGGGGGGAAAAAAAAGGACAACAGCATCTATTTTATTCATAAAAGGAATTTGAAGTGTTTAAAAAAATCTCACAAAGAAAAAAATTGGTCATGAGAATAATTATTCTACAAAAAGGGAAAAAAACTTAAGATGATATTTTGCAAACTGTAGTTACGTGCTAATATATTGGAGTATTCTAACTTCCAAGTCACACTATGAGAGAATTCTTCTAACCTGTAGATCATGCTAAGAACAGCATGCCTTCTGATGGGATTATTGCTGAAATGCAAGTATCGTTTCTCTGATTCTTTACAGTGGTGCTTTGCATTGATTGTATGAATAAAGTTTTAAAAAATACACAAAGAAAATACTTTTACATGTCAAAATCTAAGTCTTTTCTTGACTTCATTCAACAAGCATGAGTCCTAGATATAGAAACTCAGAATACGCATAAACCAGCTGAGGCAGATTTGCCTCAAATGCTAGTTTATATTTGGCCTGAGAGCTAGGCTGGGGGCAGGGGTGGAGGGTGGAAAGAGGGGTAGGTTAAGAACTTGGATATTGAAAATATCTACATAGGTAAAATGAACACCTGTATGCTATTCGCTTCCTGAACTTATGTGAATAAGTCAGTGGTACAGTCCAAGAGTTAAGATTATGAAATATAAAAATGGTTTCTTTAAGTTTTCAACTTTTAACCATTTTTCACATCAAGCAAGGACAGACTAACAATGATAAATGTAACAGCAGCAATAAAGGAACATTATATAAACTGAACTTGCCAGAGCAACATCATGAAACTATCTGGAGCCTGTACAATTATTTCTTCACTATATTAAAGTCTTAGATACTCATGCAACAATTTACTAGTATGCTTACTGAGCTGTAGACTGTGTTGCTATTGTACTCCTATACATAACTTCAGAGTTATGGTCAAACCACAGCGTAGTGTAAGGCTCTGTGAAAGCAACTGAAGAAATTATTTAGATTTTCAGAAACATTACCATTTTCCATGTTTCAGCTGTAATTTGTGTGGCACTTTTATCTATTCTGAATTAAAATAGACAAACACTTTCAGAAAAGATGAATAGGCAAATCAAGGCAACCAAAGACATAAAATTCTAGTTTGAAACCCATCTGCGTGATGGGATAATGGGTAGTCTTATCAATCATCTACCCCACAATCCAGCTTGCTTCCCAGCCTTGTTTACAAGCATTAGAAGTGTAGCCTAAAGAGGTGGGAGAGATAACATCTTCCAAAGACTCTGAAGAATCCAAGAAACATTTCTAGGAAAGGCCTTGCGTGAAGCGTCTGCTGAGAATTGAGGAAGTCACCAGCGGACAATGGCAGTCCAGACTGGGTACAGGGTGTCTTTTTGTGTTTCCCTCAGCTCAGCAGGAAAGATCACACACATAGAGGCCTCTCAGCCATCTAAACAAAATAAAAACCATTTTGCAGCTCTCTTTAGTTACTCTCTCTAAACATCCTAATTTCCTATTTCACTGCTCCCTTCCTGTCTCTGGTAAGGAATAAATTGAAAACAACAAGACATGAGAGGGAATACAGTATCATTCAGTCACAAATGAGTCTGAAATGCTCATCTAGTAAAAAACATGAAGAACCTTTCATTCCTACCAGATGTTTATCAAAGATTCTGCTTCTTTTGTTACCAGAACATCATATGAAGAATGACATTTTTAAGGACACACACATAGGGGGTTTTTCCTTAATTGTTATTATCTTCTTAATGGAAAACATGATATACAGATCTATAAATTCCCCTGCATGTGTCTACATTGAAGGAGAAGAGCTGAACATAAAAAGATTGTATAAGGTGTTAATTACGATTTTCAGGAAAACCCTACATTGCCTTTAACCATTTATTGTAGAAACAAAGATTAGTGCAAATATAATGTACTCCCTTATAGAAAAGATTTATCAGTTTTGAATATGTTGGCTCTGAGTTTATTGCCACAGCTAAAAATGCATAAAAATATAATCATACTTAATGTTTTTAAATGGTTATTTTAATGGATATTTACTATATTTAATGTAGCTTACTTCCGTGCTTTCTTCATTTCAAGTCTGTGACAAAAATGACATATAGTGCCAAAAGCCTTTCCTGAAAAATACAGGTCATAAGCCATCTAACCACTGCAATTCAATGTCGTCTTGAACAAAAGGCTTAACCAACAGGAGAAAGTATTTGAAATAATGAAAAATTTGTGAGGCTGTCCCAGAGGTTATTAATTCAGACTTCTTGGACATAAGTTTACGACACAGATGACTTACTATATGTAGATTCCAAGGGAGAAATTACACTAGATACTGTTACACTAGCCTTCAACTGCCAGAAAAAGATTCTCCCTCCTAAATAAGGTGCCATGAAAGCACTTCATTAAGCAACCAGCTTGTCATTAGCTATTTCGCTGAAATAATATATAGAGTGACTAGACCACACAGGGATCTGAACAACAATACATACAACATATCATGAAGAAACCCTGAAATGTAATACACATCTCAGCCATTTACTGATCTGTAGTTTAAACAAACAGAGAGACCTAAACCAGACATAAACTTTAGTGACAAAAAATATTTTCAAAGACAGAAGGGCTTATGCTAATGGATACCATTCAAATGCCTAACGTAACACACATCATCTTAAAACAGAAATATGCCATGAATAATTCCTCAGCAAACATTCAGGTACTTAGCGTACAAATATGAGCTTAGGTTTACCTGAGCTGTATGCTGATGCTGACAATTTGCAGAGTTTGTTTATAGTAAAGCTGATTGGGAATAATGAAATGGCATCCACAAAATCTCTCCAATTCTGAATATTACTGTATTTAGAAAGAGTTTTACAACAGGAAGACTTATTATTAATACAAGATTATTTTCTAATCAGAAGAATGTTTCTACTTATATATATTCTGTACTTTAACTGCTTTACAAGTGACTTGCATATTTGTCAGCATCTTGGGTTCAGTTAGACAGTGACAAGCCCTAAATACTTCAAGGAAATGAGACATATTCACTTAATAAAAGCTTCTCATCTCTGTTACAGCTACGCAGAGACTTTGAACTCAACGTGAATGGTGGTTGCTGCAGCTGAAAACAATAGTTGTCCCTTTATCTTGAAATGTATACATGACTAAGGAGCTAATCCGATATGATACCACCTTTATGTACAGAAAAATTAAGAGGGTTTCCAACTGCACATTTTAATACCCACTCCCCAAATCCTCTCTATAAGTGTGCCCAAGAAGGTGAAATGATTTTGACTTTTACTGCTTCTTTGCAGCAGTAGTTCTTAACAGCTCCCAGGCATTCATACAGTCAGCAGTGGCCAAAGAGCAAATCGCCTTCCTGGACTTCACTAAGGACATTTAGAAAGAGATCAGCAGTGCTGATAGTTCAAGACCCACACATTCAATACATTTTCCTGTGCTCTCAGCTCAAAGTATTAAAGCACAACACTGGCATCTTTCAGACAAAGTTCAAGTGTTAAGTTGGGTTTTCTCCTAGCTGAGCCTCACAGTAATTACTGAAGGCCAGGACTTTGCAGGCAAATATTAACGAATGGGAAAAGAAAAGACAGCCCTCAAAATACAGCCAGCCCTCTACAGTTCTCCATGGAAAGCAGCAAGATTAGCTCACCAACATTTTTCCTGGTTAGCTCCAATATTCATGTTTCTCAAACCTTCAGAGTATTTCCAATGGCAGCATTTGTACATCCCATCATACTTCTGCCCAATGTTTCGGCAGACCTGCTGAAGAACTCTAAGATGATAACAGGTGAAGAGCTTCACCCTTTGTTTTTTTCTTATTCTATTCATTCTTTGTTTCTTTCTATTCTTCCTAAATCTAGTTTATATGAAATGCAGATGAAACTGAAGCAGCAAACATATCTATCACTAGGCTGCTAGAAGTAAAAACTTAAGCAAATCAGATAAAATTAGAAACAACTTACTTTACACCAGCCTCGCTGGAGTCTTACTATTTGAGGCTCTGCTATTAACTACAAATTAGCAGGTTAGTGAAGTTCAAGCAAGAATTGTGAAATTCTAAATGTTGCTTCTGAAACTCAAAAGTTTTCTGTCCCACTTCAGGAAGACAGCAATTTCTTTTACTTCAAATTAGAGAAGTCAAGCATATTGATATATTTCCACAATGATATCTTGCTGAAAATTATTTGATTTTTCAATAGATACTGATCTTTAACTGCTTTGTTAAAAAATGCAGAAAAAAAAACTCAAAACCAACATTTTGTATCTCTCAGGGGAGAGATCAATCTTGATTCCCTAGTTGTAAGACAGGAATTACCACATGTGTCATTCTTGCAGGACTGAAACTGCCTGATGAAAAATGCTTCATAGCATTACTAGCCCTCCAAAGCATTACTGGTACTTCCGTATCAACAGATCCTCTACCCAGTATCTACCACCAACAATAGTACAGAGTGGTACTCCAGATTCCCTACCTGAGCACTTAACAGACCATACTGAAAAAGTCTTGTTCAAACTTGCCATTTCTGAATGCAGCACCTGCACTTTGTGATCACGCTAATTCAACTTCTTAACAAGTTCCCTTTGGACGAAATCTTCACACAGTAATTTGCATAACACTGTCTAATTCTGGGCAAGAGCAACACTAGCAACAGGAAGAATTTAGCTCTCTCAGACTTACCTGCTGAAATAATTTCACCACTGTAGTCAGGCCATGGTTCTATTTTTAGCAGCAACAAAATAACTACCTGCCTGTATCTCAAAGCCTGGAAAAAACTCTTCATTTGACCTAATGTTTACAAGCAAGCTAATCAGGGCATCATTGATTCAGAATGATAAGTAGTAAGACAGCTTCCTAATACGTTGTTAGTATCTATGAATCTGTCTCACTTGTCTGGATGCAGGCCAGAAGACATCCTAGAATAGCTAAAAAAAAAAAAACAACCCCAAAACCAACAAACAAAAACCCAAAAAAAACCCAAAAAACCACCAAACTTACTTTTTACATTTTCTACCAAGCCAATAGCTTAAGCATCACTATGAGTCACAGAGGTTGACTAGCTGGTGACAATCATGTGTTGAAATTATAAACGTCAAAAGGCTGTGATTCACTTCAATCAAGCGCCTGTGTTTAATTTACTTATATTAAGCTTCCACATTTCTGAGACATGGTTTCACCCAACTGCTTCCCTAGGAGTGTAAATCACCATCAAAGTACAGAAGAGTAAATCTGCAGAACATAACTGGGTTTGAATATGACGCACAGCAAACAATTGCAAAAGCACATATACGGATTCATTGTTAAAGCTGATCCAGCCTTGGAAATGTCTTCACATTTTTCCACAGTTTATGCAGGAATTTAGAATGTTGCAAGTATATAATTAGTATTAGATGTGATTAATTCATAGTGTGGGAAAATACAGAAAGAACTGAAATAGAGCTCTGTGGATCTCCTTTCTCTCCACCCAAACTGCAATCAAGCATATGCCTATTTGACTCTCTGAACATACTGCCAGAACTCAATTTTGGGAGCTGGCTTTTTTCTCCTCTGGCTGTAATATTGAATGTTTCATTTTTCAATGTCACACTATTTACCATGCACATATTTTAGTCATATCATTTCACAGTGTGGTTCTGGGGCTGGTTGGCTCACGGCTTCTTTGTACCTATTTTCCTTCATTCTCTTTTTCATTTCTTTCTTACAAGGCTGTTTGCCAAGTCTTATTTGCCTATATTTGTAAAATAAGAACAAACTATTATCAGTCCTTTGAAAGGCACATAAAAAATAGTTCTAGGAAAAAAGCTGCAGGTTTCATCTGCATGGTTTGAGAAGAATCAGTTTTGATTTCTACTCTGGTTTACTCTGGATTTTGCTCTGAGCTGTGTGTCAGGATCAGATCTAAAAATCTTCAAAGTTTACTTGTTGTAATGCTGAAAACGTGAAACCCAAACCTTTTTAGAGTTTGATACAGAACAATAAAGCAGTCCTCAGATTGCTGCAACAGGGCTCAAATTTGCTTGAAGAGTTCTCCGAACCTGAGCACAAATCTCATGGAAATTTAGCTTTTAATGATAGCTGAAGTCCATCAATGCTTGGCATGGTTCCACAAGTTTTAACATAAGGTTTGCAAAGCTTTGGCAAGCACATGCTTTCACTGGTGTTTACTTACCTGCAATAAGCAAGAGTAATACATTCCTATGTATACTCAGTTTCTGAATTTGGTGTGTATTTCACCATGTTAAAATTAAGTGAAAGGAAGACAACAGAGAAAAAAGTGATATAGGGAATAAAGCATGGGAAAAGAAATTAAGACTTTGGTCCTACTCTGCCCAAAATTGCACGTGCCTCCTGAAAAGCTGAGAAATGAAATGGAAAAAAAAATGCCTGAGTGACTTAAATATTTAAGTTTCATTCTCAAATCTTGCGTTTGGCTTAAATTTGGTGCGACCTCTGCTGTGTTTAAGGATAACTATGCTGTACAACACAGCCCAGGGCAGAAACTCCCTTCATAAAAAGTGAGCTGGAAGCTGTATTACCTTGCCTACACAGTACCATGCCCGAGTTAATTAGCATTATTAAGAGAAGACCCTATGACATCAGAGGTAGCCTCATACTACACAGACATTCTGGTTTCAAGACCACAGCTCACGGCTGTGTCATAGCACTGCGTTTGGCCATGTGGATCAACCAGCATCTTACATTGCGTGCATCACAAAGGATGTTGCAGAAAAACTGGACTCAGGTGTTTCTAATCATTTTACCCAACAGCTGGTTTTAAGGCTACCTGTAAACTGCCCTGAGCTGCCATTTTCTTCTGCAGTCTATTGCTGTATGATTCCCTAAAAAGAAGCATTCTGTACATTGGAAACAGAAAACAAAATCAACAAACAAATTATAATATTATAAATGGCATATCATAATGCTAAAAGTTGTTTTATAACGCTAATTCTAATCACAACTTCCTACTCTGATAATAATTGTGTTGATTTTAATATAAAATAATCCCTAATATTTACTATCTAAGTTATTGCTTGTGTTAGCTAAAAAGCGTATAGATCATTGATTATATTCATAAGCTCAAAAATTACCACATTGCTGTCATTCTGTAGTAACCATTTTTAACCAGGTTCAACATATTAAGGGGTGTAAAATCTCTGAAAATAAAATCTGGCAATTAATCATCTTAGTTTGTATTTTGAGCCCATGCTTATCTGGCACTTACTGGCCTCTGAGCTGTATACCTGCACTAACGGGGGAATAAACCTCCTTGACCAAATGTTTTTTTGAGTAAATACTGGGACAAGTACTCTCCCGTCTTCTCTTAAATTCAGTATATTGTACTGTATTTAGCTTTATTTATAAAAGGTTATGCTTATTGCAAATTCTAAGTCTTGGAACAGACTTTATTAGATTAAAATTAATTTCCTTCAAAATGTCTGCCCTTTTACATCTGAGGAGAACATTCTGACTTAATTTGGGGGGGGGGGGGGGGGGCAACTAGTTAATTAGGGCGGAAAACAGGCACACACACACCCCACTTTGACAACAGACATACTTTCACCCTTGTACAGCACAGTCTCCTCCCACCCCAGTGCTCCCTACAAGCTCTGCCCGCGGTTTCCCACGAGGAGCACGCCAGCGCGGGCCCGGCCCCGGCTGCCTCTGCAGGTCCAGGTGCAACACCGCCGAGCAAGCCCTGTGCTGCGAGCACCTCGCTACCTCATTCTGCCTACCAGCCACAGTCTTTACCTTTGCACTTCTCCAGACTGCAAGAAATATCGCAGGGGTTCGTATGCAAGTATAGGATGGAAAACCCCTGTACCAAGGTCTGTCCCCTCTTCCTTTTAGTTGCTACAAAGGTGGCATCAACTAGGTAGTTTGTTGCCAGACTAGAAGTTTCCTGACATGGGCAACTTGCCTATGGTTCAAGATGGGGAGACATTACTCAGAAGATCTCCTTCACCACAGAGAGGAAAACTGTACTGGATGCTCAGATTTCTTTTTTTCTTTTAGTGACAACAGCAGACATAAGAGGTTTTCAAACCGTAGTACACAAACCATTTTGGAGCTGTAAGGAGTTGTTGCAAGCAGAGCAGCAGCGCTCAGTCAGCTGGATGAGGAGCCAAGGCTTCGGCCATCCCTGCCGCACTGTCCGCAGGGACAGCTGGAACCGCTTTACCGCTCCCCAGCACCACCCCACACCCACATGTGCTGCACTTGTGCTCTGGCAGCTGGGAGAGGCGAGGAAGGGTACAGGGGGAGCAGGGCTCAGCTGGGGGACGGATGCTTCTCGGGGAGCATAAGGGGTGAGCTGCTCCTTGCCAGAGCTGGATGGGGTTGTGGTGCGTATGGGATGAGGGTCCTGATGTGGGAAAAGAGAGGGGGTGTGTGCACTGCCCAGGAGTTGCTGCTCCTTCTGCAGATGGTGGCTCTTGAGCAGAACTGGCATCTGCAAACCCTTGACACGCAGCTCTCCAGCCGAGGGCACAGAATTACTCTTGACAAAGAGAACTGCCAGCCATTGCCCCTTGGGGAGAAGCAAACTAAAAGCTTCCTCACATTTGTGTGAGCCAATATAGCTTTGTAAGAGATGTATTTTCACCAGGTACACTACATGAAGACATGCTTTAGAGAAGCTGGTACAAAGACTCTCTTTTCACCACCAGCACTTAAATATTCATCGAAAAGGGAAGTAATGGGGAGATTACTGGGAAGAAATTACTGGGAAGATCTGACAGTCGGGGAGAACAGATCTACAGAGTGACCTTTAATAAATAACTGCTATGGTCCCAAGTGAATTAATAAAATTGCAGACTAATTTAACCACATCCCCTTAACTTGCCCTTCAACAACTGCATGGTCAAGACAATGTATACAAACAGAGAGGTCAGCATTTGCTAATGACCACAAAAAGCTTCCTTGCTGCAATATTGCAGACAGACTGTAGTTACAAGACTTGAGAGCTGAGTCACGGACTATACCCTTCCCTACATGTGTAAGACATTAAGTGTTCATCACAGAAACTTAAATAAATTAAATCATTCCATTGCAAATGACAAAAAGGGAACTTTCAAGTTGCGCAGTTGTTATTCAGAGATATGGAAGCAATAAAGTTAAGGTTCCACATGCATCCTCAGTTCTGCGCTTTGGTCTACATGTAGTGTGGTTGTTAATTCCATAAACCATTAATAGATTTTCTTCCCTAAAAAGAACAGAGTAATACTGTATCGGCATACAGCCTATAAACTCTCTAGAAAGACAGCTCTACTTTTATTTAAATAATCCAATCTCCTCTTTACTGACACATTTTTATGCAGTAAGATATTTTTGCTGTATTTACACATTTTGACGTTCCAACCACATTTCTCTACAGAGCCCCACCGACGATCCTCGCCTCTAAGAATCTAACCAGGGTACAAAGGTCTTTCTCAATGGATGTATCCCTCTGTGTTTCTCTATCAATTCACAGCATTTCACATACGCCAGAAAGTACTCAGATAAATCTAAATCTAACTTAATTGAATGTGCAGGAGGTCTTTATATGCCTATAATTTTTCATCATTACTCAGTCTTGTTATTCACAGGCTGTTGCAGGTTACTTAAAAAATATTCACTGTGTATTTTTCAAGCAAGTGACTTCCATTGACTCTAGCTGGCATACAAGTAGTTTACAGTATGTAGAAGGTATCTTACATATACATTTAAAGCTGCAATAAAAATATTAGATGCTATATGGAAAACAATTAAAATCATATAATTAAAGGCTATATCAAATTCACACAAACAAAAGAGAACAGATTCAGTCTCACCAACAAAAGAGGATATCTTTATCTCTATCGTTGATGTTTTCAACATCTGAGGGCTTATTTGTCCAATGTTACTGACATCATAACAAATTTCTTTTGGTCTTCCTTTTCTTGCGAGACAGGCAAGTTTGTGAGACATTTTCTTATTGAATTTTGAGTGATCATTTTAAAAGAAGTTCCAGAACATTTCTCTGGAAACAAGTGGCCACTACATTCCACATAGTTTGCAAGATGCAGAAAGGATTCTTATACAAATATTCAGAACTCCACTGTATTTTCTTTAGAAGATGTACATGACTTTGGAAGAAAAGCTTAATACTTTAACTGTGTGCCCATTTGGGCTGCAACGCTTCCTTTTATGAGATTAAACAAAGAAATTCAAATGTGCTATATTGAGGCCCAGGTCTACATTATGCCTTGTGCAGATGAAATATTACAATTTTGTTATGTTGAAGATTGCAGGGATTACTTTTTTTTTTTTAAACTTTTCCTGTATTGTCTCAAATAACTTGAGCATTTTTACACTTATTCTTCACCAACTACCTGGCTAAGAAAATCCTGAAAGATGCAAATTGGGGGATAGGCATCTACAGACAGGCAACTCTCATGGAAACATCATGACAACTGTAGTAGAGAGGTTGCCAATGGTAAAATCTGAATATACAAGAACTTCAAGAGCTTTCCACTGTATCTAGTACAGAAAAAATGCAAAGGTTAAGTTCTTTATAGAATTTTAAAAAATAGATTTAGAGCTTCTTGCACCATAAGTGGCTGTGAAATCAATCAGAAACACAGATGAATACACATGCCAGAAGTTTGTGAATTCCACCCAAAGAGAAAAATGAGACATAGCACAACATAGCTATGCAAGAGGCCCGTGACAAAAAAATTGTCTAGGGATAGCTTTGAAATATTTATAAACGAGTGTAACATTACTGAGAGGGAAGGAATACTATAAACAATAGGGTCATATTGTAACTTTAATTAAAAAAAAAAAAAGCAAAATAGCTGAAATACCAAAGGAACATCTTTAAAGGGGCTTTGGGGGTGGGAGGGCATAGTTGGGTTTTTTAAACAATCATAAATACTCTCAGTCTTGTACTGGGATGAGACAAGAGTGGCATCTAGTGGCTCGCAATGTTATGGTACTTATTCCCATTGAACAGCTGGGATATGTTCCAGACCTGCTTTTCTACAGTATTCATTACAGTCGTCTGGGCCGTAATTGAGTATCTGGCGAGTATCTTGCTAGCAAAACTTGGGGCGGGGCGGGGAAGAAAGGTTAACATATCAAGGAATAAGTAAAGAGGTATTATTCTCTGTTTATCTGCGCTTTGTTAGCGACTTAGCTTAGAAGCAAGTAGATGAGAAATTTTTTTTAAATCTGGCAAGAAGAAATTGCACAGGCTTTAAGAAAATATTTAGTATAGCTATAGGAGTAATAGCGATCTATTCTTTATGTATGCACGTTCGGTTACCACTGACTTCCAACTATAAACAATATTAACAGAGCACTTCCATACATCATACACATTTGGTGACATTTTCCAAAATTTACTTAATACTCTTTTATGAGTTGCATATTTTTACTGTGCAAATATTGGAAAGAAGTTCCCCAATTAGGAATTTTGGAAATTCCTTATGAGAGAAGACAGTGCATTTGCAGGAACAGATTTCCTGAGAGTCATTCACATCCCCTGGGGCAAGATCACTTTGTTTGCCGAGGAAAGGGTACGGTATTGTGGTATTAGGGAGACTTGATGAGTTCTTGATCCAGGTTCCATTTTAATTACGTATTATTAATCATTTTGCAGTTGGAAAAATCTAATATTGTCTATGTGTAACTAATTAGGAACTCATGTTTTTTAAATTAAAGAAACATGTAGAGGTTTCTTTTGAAATGTGGGGTTGAGCTGAGAATACATAGCACTAGAGCATAAATCTTACTTCTCAGTTCAAAAATTGTTCTTCTAGAACAGCAAATAAACAGGAAATTAAATTGTGTATTATATTCCAAAATTAGTGTGAGATACTACAGACATTCCTGATTCCTCAAATATCACCACTGAAAAGGCCATTTAAGTAATCTAATCTGCTTTGTTATTTGCATTTCTTATCTTTTTGAAACTGTTCTCTGATAGTAAAAATAATTTCTCTAATAACCCCTGCACACAGTAACCACACAAGCATAAGTACATATTAATTGATATTACTGTTTATGACTAGGATGGCAATGAAAGTGAATGCTACAAATGCTGCTTTTACTTCAGCATGTTCAGAACAGCGTGCAAGGAAGATTTGAATTGCAATCAGTATCACACACAAAGCCATTAAACTAATATTTATATTTAACCTATATTTAACAGAATTGAAGTGTGGAATGTTAATACAGATATAAACAATGAAGTCATTTAAAACATTGAAAAATTTGTGTAACATGGAATAAAATACAAAATCTCTGTGTGTGGTGGTAATTCATTGCTTTACAGTTCAATTTACAAAAGTGTTTATATACTTCAGAAGTGATTCTTTTTATTTTCAGTTTTCAGATTTTAAACTGAAATTTAAAGGTATTTTCAATTTTAAAACTGAAATACAACATTATTGCAGATTTTTAGAAAGTACTTTGATTCTGCCAAACATTTACATTCAGCAAGTCCAAACACCAGGTTTGGGGTTTTTTCCCCCCCCCTAAACTTTTGTTTAAGAAAGCTCACACTGGCTTAATATGGCTGATAATGTGAAAGCTTGAATTTAAGTCCCTGGAAAATAAAGGATTTTGAAAGTGAGGAGAGTGTAGCCCTCACCGATTTTCTATCATTTCAATAATATAGCTGCTGACTTACAATACAACAAATAAGATTTGTTGGCACAATTTGCCAGAATTGTAAGCTTTAAGTACAATCCTATTCTCAGTAAAGAAAGTTTAAAATACAGGCAAACGCAAAGCCTTAGTCAGTACATTATCTGACTATATTGTATACTTCTATCTAGTATTTCTAACATACGTCACCAATTTTATATCACTGTAATGTTCTAGTATTAAAGTTTCCTGTATCTCTCTGTTGAGTATTTAGAAGGCAATAGCTGTATGCCTTTTTGAAACACCCGCAAAACTCAAAATTTAAATTAGCTTTTTAAAATTTATTTCTTTTTCCCACGTAGGCAAGCTACACATACCAGATCACTCATCAGACCTTCCCTGTACCCTTTTGGTTAGGACAGATCATATGTCCAAGAGTTAAAGTACAGCTAAGTGGCAACTGAATTGCACTATTTATTTGTGTAAGTAAAGAGCACGCAGGAGTTTGAGTCACGGAAGAGGACTCGGATGTGCTAACTGCTGTTAGAAATGCACATGCGATCACATGCATGCTTGCAAAGTAATCCCTGCTGTAGAGTTTTCCATCTAAACACAAGCGAAGAGATTTATACAGATAGCAGGGGACATCAGTAAATAATTAGGTAATACCAATCACGAAGATATGCAACACTTTCAGATCATCAACCACCTTATTCGCCATCAATGATTTGGGGGGTGGGGGTAGGAAGGAGAAGCAGAGGATCATTTGTTGAAAAAGCACGATCAAAAAGAAAGAAAAAATGTAATTAAAGTGAAACATTTGAAATGTAAAAACAGCCAACTCCTGCCTGTAATCACCCGTGAAACCCAGAAACAACGATTGCACCGATCTCCAGCTGCGTTGTCTTTTGCCAGCTCCAATAAGCTGAAGGAACTGACCATCTGCAGAGACATGTATGATACCTGCCCCGAATGTGTGAATGACCGCTTTTGTTGAAGACGTGGAGACATGTTTTTAGTTAATGCAAGACAGTTCAACTGGTAAAATGTTACTAAATCAATTGTATATCAATATACATTCTGGTATCGCGGCAGTTACAGTTCAGTGTGTAGGGTAACAATAATGGAAAACAGAACTTGCCATTATGTATCATTAAAGTATAATCAATTACAGGAATCTGTTAGTGCTTTCCTTCAGAGAATCAATCACGAGGAAACACAATCTACTTAAATGTGCAGATAACAAACGGAAATGATTTTTAAAACAAGGTGATTGGGTTGAAAACATTTTTTAAAGATAAACTTTAACAGATTTCCTGACCTCATTTTATTAATGCAAAAGTCAAAATAGACAAAAATGCTGGCTTTATATTCCAAGAATGGAATATGAAAGTTCCTATTAAATCTGGGCCTGGAGCGTGCATTTTCCAGCCAACATCCAAGATTGCATTTGCTGTATTCATCATTATATATATTTGTCTGTATATACAATGATGTCACTGTTTATGGCACTATAAAGTCCAATTCAAAAACCACATTTTTCATACTGTCCTTTTGGAGTTCACTCACACACAGGCTGAGGGGCAACTCACCAAATTCAGAAGTTAATGTCAGGGCTTATCTGGAAACAAGAGCAGAGAGGTGCCTGCACAGGGGTGAGCACGCTCCTGCACGCCAGGAGCTAGGCAAGCAGGGTAAAAGCTCATGAAGCCATCAGACACATCCTCGGTTGTGCCCTGGAGGACTTGTCACTGCAGAAATGCTTTGTCAAAAGTACAGCTGAACTGCAGTCTGAAGAGAAAGGGCAAGACAACAAGCAAAACAGTTTTGTATCCTGTAAATTCTCTCCTTGTGCCTCTGTCCAGATTTACCCTGGCACACCGGGATCACTCGTGGTTTACCCTAGTGCCGTGGGAGTGAGTCACCCGTGTAAGACAAAACTGAATCAGCTGAAACGCTTTGGACTTGACAACAGTCCCGCTTCCCAGTTCTATCTTCTCACACGCAAAGGGAAAACAGGAAGACGAGGTGAAAACCTGCGTTGGGATAGGATGAAGGGAAGGAACAACTCTTGAACCATTAGGGGTGGGAGGGAAAAAAGCTCACCAATGGGTGGAAAAAAAAGTTGCCAAGGCTGAATAGCTTTCACTCCAACCAGTCCCAAGTGCTACTGAAAAGTATTACCTTTTGATTAAAGTGAAAGCAAGCAACATGTAAAACCTGTGTTACCAGGATTGCAAGGGGTCCTTGTTTAAAAGTGCTCTGTCTCCACCTTGCATTGTTCACTGCCTTCTTTCGGCAGAATCTCCCTAAATCGCCATTTCGTTTCTTCAGAAGCCTACCAACCCACTCAAGAGGAACGCTGGTGCTGCCAGTATGGAGAAAGGTCAAAGACTGGGACATTATTTGGAGGAAATATATAGCAAGGTATTTACCAGGAGACCACAAGGAATTAAAAAGAAAAAAAAAAAAATTGTTTATCTACAGGGATAATTGTGGATGCTAATTGGGCTGCTATTTTATGGAATTCAGTGCAGAAGTTGGATCAAAAATGACAAACATTTTGGGATTCAAGTATTTTTATAGTATATACTACACATTCTTATTTTCTGAATTTCAATTGATCTTTAAGAGATTTCCCATTCTATGACCTGTAATAGATCCCAATGAATATAGATCCCATAAAATCTGAAGAAAATTGCAATTCTGAGAGATGGAATGCAGTAGGGAAAGGGAGCAGGTACAGAAATTGAGTAATTTTCCATAACACCACCATCTTATATTTCACCTCCTTACTATGCCTTTTCATATCATTGACATTTTACAGGTAGTTCAAGCCTGGAAATTTGGGTCTTTCTAGGAGAATAATCACTTGACCTCCAGAGAGCTACTTCAATAGCCATTTACCTGTACGGGAATTTCAGTAAAAATGGGGACAATTTTCAAAAGGCAACATAGGATTTACCCCTTCACTGAGAGGTGTGCGCTTAACTTTGAACATCCCTACCTCCATCATTAATCAGTGACACTAACGCAGTGATACTTCCTGGGACTACTAATTTCTTAAGCGTTTTTAGGACACAGCTGGGTCCCCAGCTATTCCACAAATGCACTAGAAGACACGACGCTTGTGTCATGGAAAGATTTATAGGGATCTAAAGAGGTACATGGTCTCATGAAAAATAGCACACAGCTTGCTATGAAAGATCCTCGTGTAAGATATGATCAAGCAACAGCCAGGCACTGTGCCGAATACAGGCAAAAATGTCCAGGGCAGCAGACTGTCTATGTTGCCAATGGCAAGAGAGTGAAGATGAGTTAGGGTAGCACACACTTCCACAGAGCAGATCCCCAACCTGCCTCCACAGCCCTCTGCTGCTGCTGCTGCTTCCATGGGGGCAGAATTTGAAGCAGGAGAGAAGGGAACTGAGGTAGGCACCCTGGTGAAAAATGAAGTGTGACAGAAAGGAGAGGAGACCATGCAGAACAGTTCAGAACTGCGCTAGGACAGCAAGGTCTACTGGTGGGCTGGGGAGAAAGTCTCAGAAAGCCCTTGAAGCCTCCAAGACGTCCCACAGTCTTTCGCAACCTCAGGTGACCTCCTTCCAGACCATTTTACCTCATCACAATTCCATACACCCATTCAAAAAAAAAAAAAAAAAAAAAAAAACAAAAACAAAAAAACCCCACCAAACTAAAACCAAAAAAGCTACCACCAAAAAAACCCAAAAGAAACCACAAACCCAGCATAAGCTCCCACAAGCTCTACAAATTGTACCAGATCTCCTCACCTTGCTGCCAACCAGCTGGCCTTCACCAGCTCTTACCCAAAACCTCCACTGTCCCTTCCAACATAACACACCTCCCCCAGCTCAACCCTTCTTTGCTGCAAAATTCAGTTTTGCGTATGATGCTGAAAGCTCTTGAGCTGACCGTGTCAGCAGGAGCTTCACACAGGCACAGAATATCCATTAAACCTTCCACCAATATCATTGATAGGCACATTTTGGACCTACAGTAGTATTTCTCTGAACACATGCTCCTCATTTCAAAAAGCTAACTGGACGCAGAATAAGATTTCAAGTTCTTTTTTTACATCTAAATTTAATAGTCCGAAAGCTTTAGCTATACAGCTGTTAGTTTAAAACTGAAATATGAAACACATACAATGTAACATTAAATCAAATTACTGTTATTGTAATGTTGCTTTTTTTTTAATGAACCACAAACAAAACACTTATTTAAACTTGGCCTCTAAGATTTTTCAAGAACATACCATCACTTTTTCCAAGCTTTTCCCATAGGCAAGAACATCCTCTATTTTTTATTTCATCTGTTTATCTATTTATCCATTGCATTTTGTTGCAACACCCCTGGGCCTGACCTTAGACACGGGTCACCTCTTTCACCAGAGGAGGTTTTTTGGTTTTTCATTTTTTTTATTGTTTTTTAAGCAGAACATCTCCCATAGCATGACCCACAAAACCAGTGATAAAAATGTGCACAACATGCAATATACATAAGGTTGAAATGCAGAGCTTTGAACAAAATTATTAAAACATAAATACTAAACTATATACGCATATAAATATGCATAATTATTTCATACTATCAGTCATGGTTAAAACTCTACTAGATGTAGAGTACACCTTAGCAGGCTGTACTTCTAAGTCTAAAGCTTTTACACATCATCATAGAATTGTCATATTTTGAAATTTTCAATTTTTATATTAGAAAGACCTGAAAGCCATTAACTGTGGTTCTTGACATTGATCTATCTTTTGTGTTTTGTGCTATTACCTATTATTCATGGAAACATAATTGCTTTCTTTTTCCAAATAATTTTCAAAAAAACTGAGTTTAAAAGTCACCAGTGCCTATTTCACAAGCAGGAGCTTTCAACTAACCATTAAACAAATATGCAAGTGTATTTCTATGATAAAAAATCCAACCCCATAGCTCACTGAATTCAGACAAATCCTGTATATTATGAATCGACCAACCACATGATTGATGAAATGATGCGTGAAAATAGAGGCAGAGGCAAAATAACCTACTTGAACCCAGAAAATTTTCAGATAATAATGATTACCAGCTTTAATTAACTTCAACACAAAAGCAGGGGCTCCTTCTGTTTCAAGTTAATGAAGCTTAACACACAGACACTACAATTAGAGACAAAGCATAAGTCTAAAGCAAGTTTTATCTTAGGATTGAAATAACGAGCTTGGTATTTTATTTTTGTAGTCAGCAATTATGTGAGATTCAAAAACAAAGAAAAAATACATGCAGTTGAAATGTTAAGGTACGAATGTAGCTGGTTTTCACTCAATATCTTTCTTACAAGCCAAAGGCAAGAAAGTAACTTTTTTCCTACAATAAGCAGTATGTACGATACCCTGGAAATATTTCGACTATGATCTTCTAAGATTTACTCACTTTCATACTACACAAGTCAGAACTGTGATCTCATCTAAAGCTATGAACTGCTTAGTGACTTCTATCTTGCCTTTCTCATATATATTCATTAAATCTTTATCTATAATACTGTTATTTCCATTTAAAATTATTGTTGTGTAGCAAAAAAGCTGCTGTCCCACAAAAATGAATAAACCTAGATTACTTCCACCCTTTTCAATAATTTGCCTATTGCTAAATACCAGGATGGAAGAATATATGACCTTTAATTTAATCTCATCACCAAGCACCTCCAAAAAAAAAAAGCACAAAAAGAGAAAAGATGGTCTGCCATTTATTTCTCCCATTTATAGTTTATTAAACCTAAAGATAATAGGAAAAAGGTGGAAAAAAGCAGAGAATGTCTGGGCTGTAGTATCAGATATCACTGCTTATTACTGGCTATCTGCCTAGTAATCATAAATCCATAGGGTAATATTCTAAAATCTTTTGCTTTTCAGGTAGGTGTGAGCCAAAAAGAAAAAAAAGTTTAATTTTCTACGAAGAGCAGAAAACAGCAAGCACAGCACAATTGGGTACCAGGATGCATAAATATTCCTGATTACAAACCCTTTCACATAAAGCAAACAGGAAGAGTTTGAAGCTAACAGTGTGTACATCATGCAAAAGGTATCTCTGTCCCAAAAGATAGATATCACATAGACTATGAATGAACTGCTCCAATAAATTATATTATTCCTCAGAGGGGAAAGGAGAGCAATGTTATAAACAGTGACTTCAGAAAAGTGAGAACAATAGGGCATTGAATTTTGCAAGAGTGAATTAAGGATCTTTTTTTCCTGGAGGAGAGCTCAGTATCATTGACCAATGAGCCTTATAAATGCAAACATTAACTCCAGCACTGCCTGCTCCTAAAAGCACCTTAGCATCTCGTCCTTTCAACATATCAGAAACTAAATGTAGATACAAAATATGTACAAGTACACACAGAATTAAATAGGTGTTTCAAATAGATTCTTTAAAATATACTTTCCAGGCAATTCAGAAAGGATGTGATTCTGGCAAAACGCATATCTCAAACACGCAGCTTTGATGATAGACTGTGCTGTGTATCTTTGGTGTAGAAGTCTTAACAAATGAGAAAACAACAATGTCTGTACATCACCTCTTCCTTGCGCTGTCTGATACGTACTGAATATCCATGGATAAAGGAAAGCTAAGCCAGAGCAGCGTATTTCAAAATGAATCTTGATAGGATCAAAATCCTCAGGACTGTCACTTTCCTTCAGCGTCGCTTAAATCAAGGAGAGTCGTTTTGTTAGAACATTCAACCGAGATCGTGACAGGACTAAAGGAGCGTACATCTGATACCAGTAGGTACTGATTCCCAGTAGGAAGGTGCTCAGTGCTGAGGGTAGGGCTGCTGCTAGCCAGCGAAAAGGCACCGGGCTCAGAGTTCAAGCCGCTGAGTAGCTGGCCTTCTCTGCAGCAGAAAGTTAAAAGCTAACTGGCGTTTTCCAAAGGTGACAAGCCCTCTTTTTTCCTGAGGGAGGGAAGATCACTAATTGCTAGGCCACAAGTCTCAACAAGCAATTCAGCTGCCCACTGTGAAGTGATTTTTAATCCCAAGTTCCTGTTTGCTATCACCAATACAACAAACATTAAGCATTGGCAACTCTAACTTCATCTTGCATGGTCATTTCTCCTTTTTTCTTCAGCTGCTTTCTTGGTTAGTTAGAATTGGAAATTGATAGTCCCAAAAACATCTACTAGAGACAGGTTTTTAAACACATCATCTCTGTCCGCTCTGACAATGATAAGACAAGTTTCTCTGAGGTTTATGGCTATCTCAAGAAGCAAATGTTTTTCAATAACATTGTGATATTTTTCCTCATCTCCTATGCAGCATTCCTCCCTCACTCCCTGCACGTACTTGTTTTGCCAAACTTCTCTGAAACCCATTTTTAAATAGTATTTGAATGTTACCTACTCTTATTCTCTCTGAAGGTTTCTTTTGTTTTATAATGAAGCTTATGTCAGGCAGCTTCTTACTGTTTATATAATTGCCTAACCTGACACAGAAGAGGATGGAAGAAAGAGGTTTTTGCTTTTTTTCTTTTTTTTTTTTTTGGTTTTTTTTTTTTTTTTTTAAGTAGCTGAAAATGGTTTCTCCATTTTAGCCTCACTATAAGCAAAGGTAATGGCTTTAGAGAGACTTGCAAAAAGATTACTGTCAGTACTCTTGAAACACAAAGATATTAACACTTAACTGCTTTGCTTTTACACATTATTTAGTTATTTCTCCTTCTCCAGCCTTCTTTCCTTCACTTTATAGTCTTCTGACACCTAACCTTTTACTGCACTGTTTCTGCTTTCTTCTGCATCCTCCACAGCCTTCCTCTTGCAAACCTCAGTTTCCCCTTGCTTTGTTTGACTTGTGCTGCCTACTCTTCCATCCCTGCCCAGGATCAGCCGATGTGGCATCGAGGAGGCGCTCATCTTCCTAAACAACAGTCTGCTCGGAAATGCAGGGAAAGTCACCAACTTCTCAGTTACAAACTGTGGCATGCCTGGATCACACACCATTTTGGCTGTGTGCAAAGGCAATCACGTTGGCAGAAGCTATTCTGGTTTGGGCATTTTTAGAAGGCATGCTAGGCAGTTTGAGAGGAAATTCTTTTGAAGCCTTAAGTGAAGTTCTTGCAAGTTTACACTAACTCCCAGCTTGATATGACAAATTTCAATATAATTTTAAGGCTGCAGCATTAGGTATTGTTATTGATTTTCTGCTAAAAGTTCATTTCATAGTGTCTCTTTTTTTTTTTCTTCCCCCTCCCGCTTGAAAGTGAACATATATGTTTTCATTTGACTGGTTCCTTCTGGTACATCATTATCCCTTTATCTGAACAATACTAGCTTATTCCTTTATCCGTTCTGTTGGAATAAGTTGAAGAATTGCCTTGCAAAAACAATAAAAGAAAGAACTCTATGTTGCAAACACCGAGTTTTATCACTATTTTAATGAGAACTTCTGTTTTGCTTATAACCTTAACCCGTGAATTTATGTGAATATGCAAGAATCTCAGCTTTTATTTCTTTCAAACATGTCTCTAATTCTTATAAGATGCTTACGAAGAACATAAAAAAGCAACCTGGAAATACTTAATGATTTGAGCATGGGAAAGGAAAAACTGTATATATGTATTATACGTATGTAAATACTTTCTGTTCCATCTTGTTATTGCTGTTAGACCTGACCTGTGACTCTTCTTAGTTTTGGAAAATACATTTCTTTTTTGCAGAATTGCGCCAGAGAGGAAAAGCCTTATACTGCAGTTCAAATCCATCCTCTGAATCAAGCAGAACAGAAACTCAGACTAGGGCTTCTGAGATCCAAAGTGACTGCCCCATCCATCAGGCTTTTCTGAGCTGAGTGTCTCACAAACTCTTCCGCTGCAGTTGTTTCAAATCATATAAATAATTTAATATTCACTAGAGAAGCAACTTGAACAGGCTTCTCATATCCTAACTGAGAGCCCCACCTATTTGATTATGAGTTGTTCTGAAGCAGAGGTTTCTCTTGCTCAGGAAAAGCTTTGGGGTATCTCAATGTTTAATTGAAGAACTTGAAATTTTGAAAACACTCATGGGATGAGAAAGCTATTTCCTTCTCGTTTCTGGTAGCAAGCAAACACAATAGAGGGACAAATAAATACAAAAGGAAAAATCTCAGGAAAACAAAATCATCTGCTCAGTCATACAGTTCTTTGACAATTCTAGGTTTCAGATTTCTGTAATTATTTACAGCAGATATCACCAGGCAAAAAGCAATGTGTCCATATTCGATGGGTAGAACTGAATTTATAGTGTGTTCTTCAGCACACCCTTCACACACTTCAGATAGTGATTGCTATCATAAGAGAGGTAGGCAGGAATAAATCCAGAACTGTCTGAAAGCTACTTCTGGTAGCTCTGTAAGGAGTCTAACCTGTTAAGGGTTCCAAAAGGCTGAGTCCTATAACCGCAGTCAGAAGAACGAATCTTTGGAACTCCATGCCAAACCTTCTCAGAAGCAGAGCACGTTATTTGCAATAGCAAATTCAGACCATAGCTGCCGGTTCCTTTGCTGTCAAGCCCCATGTATTTAGAATAGACAGTCAACTAAGCAGGCAGAGAATTACTGTTCTTTTTTGGTGGCTCCCTTCTATATGGCAAAATGGCACTAAAATGCCAATTATTTACAGCAGAGAAATTACAAATTAGTTGAAAAATCAACTCCTGCATCTCTGCTTCTGAGACAGTTAATCTCCATGCATTTCTGCGCTTAGCTATCAACCTCACTCCTTATCAACAGAAGTTATGAACACACATAAAAATAAAATAGTTCTAGTAATTTACGTTTGATTTGTATGTAGTAAGAGAGCTTACAAATTCTTAGAAAGATACATGTGTGGAAGGGGGAAAAATAAAGAAAGTTAACCACTTCTTATAATTGTTTTAAAAAGCCAAAAATTTCCCTCAATTCTCAAAAAAATTCTACAAAACTCCAAAGTGAAAAAAACTAATGAAGAAGTTAACCTTCATCACTACAAGATGAACTAAAATACTGCTAGCCATTTTTTTTTCTGGCTTCATAAAACCTTGCTCTCTTTTTCTGTTCACTTACCACGGAGGCAGAAAACAGATAATAGCTCAGAGAGTCAAATAACCCAAGAGGCGCACGGCCCCTCTTTCTCTATACACTCTCTTTCTGATACTTAATCCCTGCCATGCATGCAGAGTGAAAGCGATGTGAAAGTCTTCCTCTGAAGGTTACCTTACATGTGCATCAATTCTAGAGAATTCTTAACCAGTAACATCTGAATTCACTGATGTCTCAATAGTTCCACAGTCATTTCAGTTTTCCTCTTCCCGGCCTCAGCAAATAAATAGGAAAGAGAAGACAAGCTGTCCTGGTTAAACCACGACACAAGCTAAAGCGCTCTCCGCTGAAAGGGCTTATCCTCAGAGCTAAAAATCTGGAAGCCAATTTGTCGCAGTCCTGGTATTAGAGCAGTTGAGAAGTCCTTAATTTGGGCTCACAGAAATCAACAAGAATAATACTAAACTGAGAACTGCAAAGCTGAAGCATTTTTTTCTTTCAGAAAAAAGTATGGAAGTATTTTCTGAAAGAAAAAGAAAATTAACAAAGGAAAAACTAAACGAATAAAGACTCTGATGCTTTTATAATTTAAATGTGTCCTGTTGTGCCTTGTAGTTCACTAACTCACTAGACACTCACACTTTTATTCCCTTTTTCCTTCCTCTTAGCCCTCAAACTACAGTGTAAGTTTTAAGAGTTTGGGGCTTTGTTGTTGCTGTTGGTTTTTAATGACATTCCGAATTCTATGCTTACATTCTTTCCTTGATCTCCCTTATCTTTTGATCAGTATTGAAAACTTCGAACTGTTCAGAAAACTCAGTAACAACAAGACTTCTGCAGGTCCTGGCAGCATTTCTACATCATAGCTGCATCCAAATTATGCCTTCAGTTGGAGGCACATCACCATATAGAAGAATCTGTTGCAGTATCACAAGTGTTAGAGGAACACAAAGATGAACCCCTTGAGAGGAGGCCCGGTGTGAGGCACCTCAGGAAAGAGCTCCAGAGGCAGATTTTACAACTGAATAAACTATAGTGTTTCCAGAGTTTCTAGCTACGTCTGCAAGAGTTGCACAGGGCCATGAAAAGTTAACAATTTAGATTGGTGCTAGTTAAGGATCTCTTCCTCATGCCTTCTTACAAGCTACAGGTACATAGTCCATATCCCATTTAAATACAGCTGAGAGCACTTTGGTCTGCAAAATATTTCAAAGTCTAAAAAGGAATTTAGGCTGTCAGATCTCATATTAGACTTCCAGGCTTGGAGTTTAGAAAGATGATTTCTGATTTAGAACGTAAGCAGCTTGGATAAATAACCCACGAAGCACATCAAACTTCAGACGCTCCACTGCTATTTTAAATGCACTTCTCAAAAAGTCATTTCAATGATTGGTTCTGAGTGCTTGAAGTCCAACAGACTTCCCTTGCCGTTGTGGATGTTCAGGACCCTTCAAGAGCTGACTTCAGTCTTGTGGCCATTATTCTAACAGCCAGAAAAATATTAATACTAATAGATTGTAAATCTAGTTATCATGTGCCTCATTCAAAATTAGTGAGAAAATAAATATGCAAACAGACTTTTCTGAAATACTAACATGAAAGTAATGCACGTGTTATAATAAGAGTTTAACAAGATTAGGTAGAATAGCTATTCTCAATTATCTTTTATCCTTGTATTTTCCAGTAACTGATATCAATGTAATTACCATCTATTTGATTAAATTTTAATTAAATACCTAAGCATTTAACAATCCATCATTATAAATTTTTGCACGGTATCATTATACTAAATAAACATTTAGGTCAGAATTTTAAAAAAAGTAGCAGCAATTTAAGTTACGCTTTTATATCTATATTTAAGCTGTATATCTAGCAATTGAATTTCAAAATTACTAAAAGTCACATAGCTCCCCTTGAAAGACAACAATAAACTATCTAATAATATTAACAGTTGAAGGATTAGACCCAGAAGCTATAGAGTTTATGAACAGGACTAATTCTGTTCCCCAGCCTTCTTTTGCTATTTGTGCTTTCTCCTTAAACATTTGAAGTGTCAGCTTTCATAGACTTTTAAAAATGATTAAATGTGTATAAAAAAGTACATCTTTCACCCGTGTAAACCACTGGAAAATCCTTAACTATCCGCCTGCTGATTTCACAAGACTTTTTCTATAGCCAACATATATACTCTAAGAGTAAGGATAAGATTGTCAAGGACATGAAATGCAACTAGGAGCTAACAGCCAGCAAAATCTGGCAGACAGGTACCTAACTCTGGTATAGTTTTGAAAACTTCTTCCTTAAGACTCAGCCATATGTTATAGATCTAACAAAAAATGAATAATGAAAAGCAGCCTTATACCATTATTCCTTTTTTATCCCACTAAATTAACTTTAAGAGTATTCTTAAAAGAAAGTAATCCTTTCCTAAAAACTATTTGATTAATCCTCTTCTAGTCTTGTGACATAAAACTGGAATAAGGTCAACTATCTGAAAGTATTGGCACTTGAACCGCTCCTATCTTACACAGGAAGTGAAACTACAACAATCCAACAAGAAAACATCTAGTAATTCAGGTGACATCAACTAAGCACTAGCCTTGATTCTATTAAAAAGAAATAACCTTTCTTTTTTATTACCACATCATACACACGCAGAGAAAACTCAGCTGGAATATAAGGCGAGTGAACTAATGAACTTAATTAACACACAGAAAATAAAAGAACTACCCTGCAAATGTGTGTGTATAATGAAACCGCTCAGCAAATGAACCACTAGTCATAACGAAGTTTTGTATGACTTCTTCCTGTCACTGGGGTCAGAGGTATGAAAACTGGGTAGGAACCAAGCATTATAAATCTTTCTTGATCCTAAAATTAATTTTTTCTTAAAGTTTGTAAGAAACAAAATGCAAGTTACTTTTACTGCTCCATTGAGAACTCCAGCATCAGTTCCACTGCTGAGCATCCACCTCCTGAGATTATTGAAAACCAGAAATAATACAACACTGTAATAGATCTTACCCTCTGATCTTACTCTGTTCAGATGGTAACAATACTCTATGCATTTCTATCCTAAGAGCTCAGATACAATCACATAAATAGTACGATTTTGTAGAGAACTCAGGTGCCAACAGAGACCACATGATTGCAGTTTAAGCGTGCTTTACCACCTCACTGGTAACTGCCTAAGAAGAGCAGCTGGGTATCACATTGGTGTATTTTTACACAACAAAATCTGTCCAGTTTCTAGTGGTTTGAGGCAATGTGGTGAGAGGAGAAAGCCTCTAAACCTATGTGGTTGTATCGGCTGCATATGCCGATATACGAATTCTCAGGTACACGACAGCTCCAGGGAAGAGTTTTCCACTTCAGAGCCTCTTCCAGGGGTCTGAGCACGAACTCCACCACAGTGGTTCTGCAATTCATGACAAGGCAGTTTATATCTTAGGAAACACATACCCAAGCACAAAGGAAGTAAATGATCAGGAGGTCAAATTTCAGTTAACAACGATTACAAATTATTTGAAATTTCTTTTTAATAGATTGCCCCCTAACAGAAGATGTTACCCTCTTTTTAATCTTTTCCCAAAAATTTTTCTCTGGCAAACAATTAAGTCAAGAAAATTAAAAGATGGTTGTAGAATCACTTCAAAACCTGTAACATCCAATACTCTTGCTGGGTCTGTGCTTGGCAGTTGGACCCTATATTGTTTTTTTTCATCGTGTTAAAGCCACCAAATAAGGAGGAATTACTTCAATTTAAACAGAGGCAAGCACAGCGAGAGTGTCCTGTATAAAGCAAGATGAGCGATCCTTCAAGGCTATAGAAATATTGTGACAAGGCAACTTGCTGTAGCAATACAAATGGTAATTTATCTTATCTCCTCAAATACATTATTAGGCATGATTAAAGATAGTAATTTCACTTAGCAACAATTTGAAAAGAGTCTTTAATAACACAGAATAACTTGAAACCATACCCACCAGGTGAGAATTGGGTTAAAGGTTCAAGTATAAGTAACATTTAGGGGGTCATTTCCTCTAACTTGCTAAAACTGCAGCTCTTGGTTCACATCCTTGACAGAAGAAAGAATCTCCCAAAACCCAAATATTGCAGGGTAAATCTTTAAAGTCAGCTCTCACCGATTCTTAGTTTGGCCATTACTCAAACATGCAATATATAATGCTGATGAGTTAAACATCAAACATTTCACCCATTTTGATTTATTTCTTTCAATTCACTGGGAATTTTATTTATGTTTATAACTACAAGGGCTTTATTGGTGGTGCCAATAGATTCAGTCCAGGGATAGATAGTTTAATGCTTAGACCATTATACAGCATTACAGTATATTGATTAGAATACCTATGGAATTACTAAGGACGAAACTAATAATGTTACTAAGAAAAATGCCCAGAAGGGATCAGGTCTAGCCTAACCAAATAATATAGTTTCAGCATTGCTGAAGAGAATACCAGCAGTCTAGAAGATGAACTCTTCCAGTTATTATTTTCTTTAAATTGGTGTTTTTTCACAGTCAATAAAAATATTAATATAATTTTATTTCTCCCCTATATCATTTTTATGTACTGACACAATATTATCTATACTGTCCTCAAGACATAGAAGGTGACATTGGACCAATAAAAAGCACAAAAGCACTTTCTTTATGTGCTTTCTGAATTTCCAGAATATCTGAGCACAAAGAGCGCAGGCTGGTGCTGTATCACATACCACTAATTCAAAGCATTTAATCCTGTCTTCCACACGTCAGCCAAGGCAATACAAATGCCAAAAAATTCCTCTTTGATAGCAGAATTATATACACTGTATATTATATAAGCCTTCTGTCCCCCTCCACTTGAATGTACACTATCAAATCATTCTGGCCATTATTTTATATTGAGCAGATGGTATTATGAGATTTTTGATAAAGAACAACAATCACCCAGCAAGGGTTGCAAGGAGGTCGCTGAAACCAAGATTAACAATTGATTAGCTTTAATGGACCGTGATAGTAATAAACAACAGAGCTCTGACAAACAAAGATTTGATTGTCCTGTTAATGCTGCTGACATAAATGGCTTTTAACTGGCTTCCTGAAAGTGTTAATATCTTCAAAGCCTCAGCAAAGGAAGGACTTTGTCAAAGTGAGAACTATCCTGCAGTGAAAAAGCACTTATTGTAGACCTCTAAAAAATCTTCTATAAAGTGTGTTTCTGATTTATTCAGACAATAGGTCCTATTTCTCCAAGGCTTACAGTTAAAAAAAAAATAAAATGCAGCACACCTCTGCAAGGCTGGAATGCAACAGAACTCTAAAGCATTTGAATACAGAAGCCAGCATTCACTGAATACAATGATAATATGAATTATCACTTTCAAGGAGCTCATTTTATCCTTACTCCAACATGGGCTGACAGATCTCAGGATCACAGCCTTCTAAACTCAATTTTTTATCCTTTTTATCCTTTATCCTGAAAAGTTCACTCTGTTTCTTTTTTCCTTTCTGCCCAGAAAACAGCAATTTGCATCATATTTTCATTAAAATAAAATGTTTTGTGATTACTGGAAGTAACCATGGTAAAATCTGAAAACAGAACTTATGGATCTGTGTATGTCTTAGATACATGTATGGGAAAAAGTCTACAGAAAGTCTCTGTTTCCCTTAATGCTTAAGCTCACAATTTAAATGGACGTATGGCAAATATTCATAGAAGGTTTTAAAATTAAATCTAGATAGCTAGAGACAAAGTAAACAAAACTCCACCTTACATGACATTCAAGAAACCAAGGATATAGGAATTAATTAAAGGTAAGGAGGTATTTACGCATTTAAGTATTGAGTAACACTTTCTATTAAACTTTCCATTTTAGCTTAGATTACTTGGTTTCTAAATTAACCTGTTTTTTTAATTATGTGTCTTATTTAAGCAAAGGTTTTTCTTTCAAACATTTTTATCTGTGAGCTGCCACAGTGCTTCTCCCTCCCGTGTCTTTCCTAAAGGCAACATTTTGAGACAATAATGGTATGGCTCTAAGGGCTTCTAGGTAGGAGAAAAAATGGTGTCTGCTCTAGAGTCAGATCCAAACGCAAACCATTTGCACAAATCAAGGTCATACTAATCCCATCCCTGTGGGTCCCACCCCTGCTGCAAATTGAACTCCCTACAGAACAATTCCTTGCCAGTACACTGCAACGATGAAACATGCTGCTAATTACTGTGTTTAAAAATCTTGACCTAAGCAGACATGCAGGGAATTTAAATGAAATCTCTAAAAGAGTAAAATCCACCTGCTTGGTCCCCCAACACACAAACAGTAAATGCGTAACCTGCCAAATACTGAGCCACCCTTCATTAATTCTGTTTTCTGTAATCAGCATCCTTCTATTACTCACATGCTTGGCTTTCTACAGCAGTTCTTCAAGCACGCTATTGTATAAACTGTTATAGTATACTCTGATGATAAATATTTAAGAAAATAATTATTAATTACCTGTAAATCAGCATCAAACTCGTGTTTCAGGTAAGCATCTTCTGCAGCTTCAACAAGACGCTGAAAAAAGAAAACAACATGTATTTTTGAAATAATAGATAACAACTTTAAATCCAAGTGTTTCTTCCAGTATAACAACAGGGATTGTTTGAGAATTGTGTAATTCATTGTCACCACAAGATACCTGCTATGATACTTCATAGAACAGAAATAAATGATCCAAATTTAAAAAAAAAAAGACCAAGTTTTTTAAACCCTCAGCATCCATGATTGTTGATACAAAACTCTCAACACAGCTCAACTACTAATAAACAAATTAAAAAAAAAGAAAAAAATTTCACTAGTGCTCAACACCCTGCAGCTCCCATTCCAATACTGATTTTCAAAAGAACACAAAAGTTGCTTTCACACTGGGCCTTATTTTGCACATAGGAGCCTTTTTAAAATCTTTCTTAAAATTAAAATAGGAGGTATTTCCTAATAACGCGCTTGATTACAAGCAACTCAAATAAAAAGGAATTTCTAAATAACACATCAAATAGAAAAGATTAGAAAAATAGAGATTAGGTTTGTTTACTTAGCAGATTTGAAGTGTTGTGCATACTACCTTAACATGGCACATAATCACAAGAAGATTTTTCCGCTATTACAGAAGTAATATTTACTGAATGACAGCAATTCAGTAGTATTTTTTCCTCTTAATAATATTCAGAACTCCCTGTAGTAGTTATTGTTCCTTACAACTATCATCTAAAGGAAAAAAGGAGTTGCACTAAAGCACAGCTACCTGAAAAATTTAATTCATATAGGGGTTTGCTGCAGACATTCTCTTGTGGAAAGACATTATATCCTTTCTAAGGTTTTATTCAGGGTTGTTTATCGTTCTGAATATTTTAACTACAGAAGTAACTCTTTCTAGTTTTTATTTAATCTACCTGAACATTCATATATGTACAACCCAAAATTAATCAAAGAATGTTCTGTCACAGAATATTCAATTTATTACTTTTATTTTCTTTGATCTATCAGACAGTGGTACACATGTATATTTTCAAGTATTTTGTACCATGAAGCAAGTGAGCTACAGGCTCTTATTAACGATACACAGAGTGGACAGCCGTGCACAATTCTGCTTCCCTTTTCAGAACTGTGTGCACTTCCGTATCCAAGTCTTTGGGTATAAATCAAAATGGAAACAGAATTCATATCGATTGCTATACAATTTGAACTATAATGGAAATTGAACCAAGAAAAATATTTCTGGTTGCCAATTCAGAGTAAATGGCTCAACAAAAGCTGACAGTTTAAGGCAGAGCCTCGTTGGTTACAGGGAGCATTTGTGTTCACCGAGCATGTCACAGCCTTTCCTTCCACATCTCTGTCTCGTCGCATCGCTTACCCACGGGTGAGCACAAGCCTCACTAAATCCTCCATCCTCTGCTGGGCTTCTGCATCTTCCCTGCAGACCCCAGTGGGAAGGTTTCTCATACCTTTTTCCTTAGTGCAGCATTACAGATCTCAAAGATTTGATGAAAAACTGGAAACGCTACTGATGCCTAGGATGATACAGAAGACCAAGAGATAGCAGATGAAGTCCACCTTCCCAGAGCCCTGTGCTGTGTGTACAGCCCCGTCATTTGACTGTTTCCATCTTTAAAAATATTGTCCCATGTAAACCCAGCTGGTCTTAGCAAACTCTTTTGACCTAAACTGGAATTGAAATTCCAACCCTGGGCAAGTCAAACCAGAACTGAACTGAAAAATGTACCGGCTCACCTTCCCCCATACACATACGTGGTAAAAGAAGCCAACAACTAACGATGCATCGCAACAGGCTACGTGAGGAGAAGCCATGAAAAATATTTCGCATAAAACAGTGAAGTTCTATGGAATTGTTCCTACTGTTCCTGTACTGTATGAATAGTAGTAAAAACAGACCTTGTGATTTGAAAGGTTGTCAAACATTAATTTGACCTACGATTTTTTTTGCATTTAGAATTTAAAAAGAGAAGTAGCACAAACTAACTATTCTGAGGGGGAAGCCTCACAGCAACTGAAATAGATTCTTAAACACCTGAACGGTCTCAGAAGTCCAGCATGTTAGTGACCTGCTGAAGGTATTTTACAAATCTAGCCCTCATTTTTTAAGTATGGAAAAGACATTTTATATAAAATAACTACTCTAATTCAATGTATTTCTACAGGTGTGTACTCCTTTATATCGAAACCATACTTGCACTACTACTCTGTGCACATCTAATATAAAAGATCATGACTCTGATGAGTCTGAGAGGAAAAAAAGTGAAAGAAGGGTCAAAAAAACTCTTCATGCAGAAATGAATACAGGGAAAAGAGAAACATGTTTTTCTTTCTGTGCAGAAATATTTACTTACTCACCAAAAGAAAAATTATTCTAGTAGTTCATGAGATACCAGTGCCTAGATATTAGCACCTAGTGGGCTAGAAAAATAATTCATGGCTTCTTATATAGTTTGTATTGATCCCAATGTGTTTCAATTACATTTTTGTCTCGGTGAAATAAATTTAAACTAAGATTTATCCCCCCATGTAAGAAATAGTTAGAGAAGCATAAGATGGGTAATAGTAGAAACATCTGGTAAGGAGGGCAGCTCAGAAATTAAAAGTACTGATGGATACTTTATTGATTTATTCATTAAGATTTCAGTTGTTACATTTGTTCTTTAAAAAAAAAAGTTACATACATTTCAGCAACATTCTCTACAGGAAACAGAACAACAAAAAAGCAAACAATTTACCAACACGTATTTTTCCCTGAAGATGTAGACACAAATACGCACGCACACTACGCGCTTCACGCTCATAAATCTAAAAAGAAAATTTAAATTTTGGTATATTGAATGTAGACAACACAAGCATATGCTGCATTTTCTAGGTAATAGTCCTTAACCACAGTTTGCTTTAAATATCTCAATAACATTATGATGGAGACTGTGAGAAATCTGGGAGAGCTACAGAAAAGGTAAGCTAGTAATAAGCCTAAATCCACAAAATGACATATTAGTGGATATATACAGACAACATCAGCATGAAAAAATTGTCTACAAGTGTTTAGGGCTTTTTTTGTTGGGTTTTTTGGGTGGTTTTTTGGTGTTTTTTTTGGTTTGGTTTGGTTTTGGTTTTGTTTTTTTTTTTTTTTTTTTTTTGAAAGAAGTCCCCAAAGGGATGAAGCATGATGGAAGAAATTCCTTAACACTCTGGAGGCAAAAATATAAAAACCACATGTAACACTGCAACATTTTTATATTGAGGTCAAAAATACCTTTTAAAATATTTTAATGACTGAACAGTTATTTAGCAATGATTCTCAATGTTAGCACGATTAGCAATTTTAACTTAATAGTTTATAATGACACTCTTAATATAAATGCCAATATATTTTCGTTTGAGTAAACATGATCTAAATCATTGCTGTAGCAAGTAAATGCTTACCAAGATGTGGTTATCCTGAAGGGAATTGTGAGTTATCTATATGCACTTACATGGAATGAATTATGAACACTGAGTGAGCACTGTTACACTTACACCGTTTAAGGGTCTATATTTTAGCTCTACATATGGAAAGGTGTTTGCATGTGCATGCACAGAGAAGTCAAGGGCAGCATATAATCTTTAGATAAAGAACAATTTTCAGTTCTATGGCACAGTTCAATTGAGGTTCCCCCGGTTAAGGAACTAATCCTTATAACTTTCCCAATACGTGTAAATATGAGAAAGATTAACTGACTTATCCAGCATATCACAATGCAGCATGGATAAAAACAGGGCATGAACCAGGAGAAGGAACAAATATCACACCCCAACCCCAATATAGTCACCAAAACACAATGTCAATGTTTGGTGTTTTTAGTAGTAGTAGTATCACAAATAATGTAGAGAAGGCTGAGAGAAGAAAAAGAAATGTTTACTTCCTCTTAGTAACATTAAAAAAAAAAAACTGAGCTATCTCTCAATAGGATAATTTTCTTGACAAATGGTATTTTAATTTCCGTGAGTTGATATTCCCAGATAAATTCTCATTCAAGTTAGGTTGTTATAGAGACAGCAAAGGAAAGGTGAATGAAACAGAATGGATGAGGGAAAAATAGAATTTAACAGAAAGTAAGGGGAAAATGGAACAGATGGGCAGAAAGGTGAAAATAAATGAAGACGAAAATAACAATTTCAAGGAAAAGCATCATGCAAACATCCAGACCATAGGGTACCCATTTTAGCTTCTGAGATCATCTTTACTCTTTCCATGTGCCTTGTAAGGGTTTCAGTTTACTTTTCAATGATTCTTCTCCATTAGAATCCCATTTTGAAGTTAGATTAAATAAATTCATAAGCATAACAAAGTTTTAAACAGTTTCTGAACTCCTGCACTGCAGAGGGTCACTAACCTTTATCCATAAATGCTGACTGAAGTTATGTTCCTCTCTCCCTTCAGCTATCAAATCTCAGAGAAGCACATTTATATTTCATTGTTTTCTTTCTATTTTTCTTAAGATAAACCAACTGCTACACATAAAACCAGAAATGCTGCTAGAAATTGCTCTTCTCCAAACCAAACTGCTACAAATTTCAAAAAAGGATAGAAGACTGCTCTACCTTAATTATAATAGTATCACCAACTAGGTACTGATATTATCTCAGTCCATAATATTAATAGTTTATATTCCATAAGATCAAGATGATAAAATTTAATTACAAAATAAAAAAAAACCACACAACTATATTGTGATGTACTTAAACAGAAAATGGAAGATCTACCCTCTCAATTGTAGATGCTCCTTTACTCAGTTCCAGGCTCATGCCTCACTGCTACAAAAATAACCAAGCATAGCTTCAGTTCTGTCAGTTAAAAAGTGTGAGCTTGTCAGCAGCCCTTCTACTAATATATTCTTATCAAACTCACGAGACTGCCTTAACATCTCTTTCAGTACATTATGTGAATCTTGCCAGTTTGAGCTGTTACCTCTGTATTGTCCTGCGCAATGCAGAATTATCATTTTAGGCCTATAAGAATTTCATCCAGAGTACGCCCGACAAGGGCCACCAATTCTGACCCTGCTCTGAGCAGTGGGATATCACAGTCATTAAAAATAAATGTAGATAAAACTGTAGGAGGCTCTTATATCCTAGCATCTGAATGCATTCAACCAACAGCAAAAAACAGCCCTGAATCCTAACACAATTTCTCATCGTTCTCCCATGGCATTAGATCTGTTTGAGGTTCACCTCCTATACAAACTTTGTATATGTCTTCATGGTTGATTTGAGATGTGTTTTGGAAATAAAAAATAATTAAAAGCCATTCTTATTAAAAAATGGCAAAAAGTCTAAACCCAAGAAAATCCTATGAACATGCTGCACTGAACATTTGTCAATAAAAACAACAATATGTAGGGAAAAAAAACCAGGAATTTATGTAATTTTGAAAGCCTGTCTCCTGGACTCCTACGTATAGAATTGTAACAGGGATTTCTATCTTAATCAAATATAAACAAACTTTGTCAATAAAGACAGCAGCTAGCAAAACAAAGGAAAACTAATGCCTGTTTTTAAGAGCTTATTTCTTTCATATTTTGTAGCAATTTTTCTGGTACATTACCAAGCAAAAACCAGCAGTATTCTGTATATGGAAAATACTACCAACAGTTACCCTTCTTCAGGTGAAATACTCGGTGAAATTTTAATAACCTTACTATTGATTTGAACATCTAATTTCCAATCAAAATTTATAGTAATTGAGCTGTGAACGTGCCAAAAATATTTCCTAAAGTGCAGCCAGATAACTATTTAAAACATAGTTCAGCAGTTGAGTATATTCCTGGGAGAGAAACCAGAACTTGTGTTTCAATCATCAGAGCAATTTTCTTCACTGGCTTCTTCGTGAGAAGCTTATGCTGTGCATGTGGGAGCACTCAGTAATAGATTACCAAACTTTAAAAACATTGCCCAGGTACCTTCCTATGACTTCCCCATTTTGGGGTTCATTTCAGAAGTGAAAAAGGGATTTCCTTTCCAGGAAACCTCTAAGGCTGCAGGTGCTTTGAAAACTTCTGAAAAGGTTGGGCTGTTTTGGGAAAGAACAAAATTTATTAGCTAATTTATTAGGTAATATCCTGGCATGGGTGGTAATTCTGCTGCAAGTCCCCCTTACTTCCATCAGAGTTCTGGGGTTTGCTTCTTTCACAGTTCATTTAGTGGAGAAGGTAAAGAAGCCAACAGAGAATATTTGTTGTTGTTCATCATTATCCCTATTACTTTCTGTGCTTGAAAACAGTATCACATAACAGGGCAACAAACGCACCGATGTGCAAACAGGCCTCTCAGTCTCACTATTTTATTGCAAATAGATTTGCACGTTTGCCGTAACCAAGGGAGCAGCAGTGTAGATATGGGAGACTGATGCTGACCTTGGAGGAGTATTTGCTACCATCAGAAACACATGAGTTTTTAGACAGGCCAATGACAACAGACTTGCAGTTTGGCTGGTTTTATCCTTGAGATTGGGGGGGGAGAATGGGCAGGGGACATGGACAGTTTTTTCAGAAAGCACAGCAGCATATTTTATTTCCCCCTCTGTTCTCCTCAGCTACGAGATATTTTCTAGGAAATTCTATCACTAAAATTGCTGTTGCTGTGGCTAAGACGCACTGAAAATGATTTAGCTCCTGTTATCTTGATATTAGAGTTCCTAGTGCTTGTAGCGTAAGACAGATATCAATCTTGCAACTAATGCCATACAAAAAAATGACTGCTCTATGACTACTATCAAATTCCACTACAACAACTCACTAGACGATGCTCAGTCACAGTAAGTGCTGCATCAAAGCACAAGTTATAAATAAAAGATAAAAATAAATTAAAAGCCTAGCAATTATTGTAAATAATTCAATTATCCACTTATATTCATTCAAGACTGATAGATTTTCAGGTTGATCGTTATTACAGTGCTAGCTGGTTTTTTTGAAGCAACATAAAGAGTTCAGCTTGGCAAAGGGCTGGACAAACAGAAATGAAACTGTAAATGGATTAAAGTACACAAAACTCGCACGTTGCGTAACAGTGGCTAAGACAATCCTGGAGTAATTAGATGCGTTTCTAACTTAAGTAGGTCAACACTACGTTTAGTTATGGCATCTGGAGATTGCTGTGGAATGGAAAGAAGACTGCAGATGAAGAAGGTAACACGTTTGTCTTGTACTGACTTCTGCTGTGCTCGAGGCTGTGCAAAGCCAATATATCGCATATAAAATATGCAGATTATCAAATCCGCTCCTACCATGTTATTATGTCTACCACAGAGCAGAAAGGAATGATCTGCTAAATAAGGTTTTATACCATACTTTTAATTCCATATGTCCCAGCCATCAAGGAATCGGTTCAACTGCAGACACAACTTAAAGCTCTTTCTATTTAAAATGTGATTTGCCTGCCCGGGGTACAGCAACAACCAGCTCCTCCAGCCACCTCTCCTACCTCAGGGCCAAAGGGAAAGTTCTTCAGCACTTCACACCAATCATGTATTCATCCAAAGCTGGGTAATTCTCTGGAAATACCTTTATCTATCTTTTTAATTCCACTTGCAACATGGCAACACAATTTCTAAAGTTTTGCTTTCGATGAATAATTCACAACTGGTAGGTTGCTCTCTTCCACATAAATTTAAAAATCTGTTTACAATGTTACTTTGTAAAACACCTTCCAAAATCAAGGGAAGCTGGCTTATGTATGCGTCTAAATATCCACCTGTGTACACATACATTTATATATATTTATTCAATACTAACCTGTAAGTATCATTATAATCCTTATTCCTGGCTCCTGTACTGAAATCACTAGATTAAAACATCTGATTTATTAATTTTTTTCACACATTTAAGCTACCACAGGTCACAGTCTTTACCTGGCTGTCACAATGACTGACCTGTTTGGATAATGCCAGACTGTCTTTCTGCATTTGAGTATAGTGAGGACTTACACAATGTCTGAGCAAAAATAGTTTGCCCTCAGCTCTGACAGCTCTCAACATCATTGCTGGATGCTTGGCAGATATTACTGAAGAAAGATTTGGGATAACTGTTTTCATGCAAGTTCATTTAATGCAAAGTTCTCCATTAGTAGGATTTATCTCACCTAACCTCAGCTATTTCAAAAGTTAATCATCTCTCTACACAAGTTAACTAAACATCCTTCATATGTAGAGACAGAAAACTCCAAAGGTGCTGCTTGTCCCATTCTAAAATAGCTCATAAGATATTGGGAAGAACTTTGGAGCTTTTCCTTCACTTTTTTATTCATTAGATGTTTAACTTTGTATGAATGAAGTTAAGGGAGATTAATCCCACGCCATATGTGCAACATAAATGAGCTAGAGAGAAATGGAAATATTCCCATGCTCACTCAATAGGGAAAAGGAGTCTTGAGGCAACACTTTGTCCTGACAGCAGTCCTGGGACTAGTCGAGGTGTTTCTGTTCTGTTTACATTTAGAAGCACCAAGTGAAACCAATCGTCTTTGCTTTGCTCCCTCCCTCAGCTTTTTCCTCACCTCTGCACTAAGGCTCAGTCTCCCAAGTTAATTCAAATTCAGTTTGCAATTTGTGGTCGAGTTCAACAAAATCAGCTATGATATACTGTTCTTCTTCCAGTTTCCAACCAGATTACTATCACACAACAACAGCAAAAAAACCTCAAGATTTATTACTCAAAACAAAGGTCAGTTCCAGAGTTTGCAGGGACTTATTTCCGTTGCCTAGCCCAGCACTCAATCACAAGACACTGAGCCTTGTCTTTGCCTTCAAACCAAGCCATGAAAACTGTAGTATTACTCTTTCTCAAGCAAAGTCAACTGGACTGTTGTTTTTTTACTTCCCATAGAGTCGGGATTTCAATTGCCGATAGACTAAATTAAAGGGAAATTTAAAAAAAAAAAAAAAAAAAAAAAGGAAAATAAAACTCTGAGTTTTCCACTAAAACCTTCCCAACTCCCTATTGCAAGTGGAATTCTCTAAGCTAGATATTGAGGCAAGTAGAGTATTATTGCAAATATGTGAAGACAGACATACTTCATGAAGTAAGGGGGTGGTGTCTCTTCAATACATGGAGCCAGTTTAAAATGGGGATACAGTGAAGATACTGTAGCAACTATTCCATCTCTCACAATAACTGTCCTGAGAATTTAATCAAATCCGTATTAGCATTGTTACATTTCTACAATTTTATAACAAAAATATTGTGCTAAAATGTTCAAACACTGTTATGGATGCAAAGCCAAACTAAGCTAGGAAATGCCAGGATGAAGTTGCCTATAACTTCATAGAATCATAGAATAGTTTGGGTTGGAAGGGACCTTTAAAGGTCATCTATCCAACCCCCCTGCCATGGGCAGGGACATCTTCAACTAGGTCAGGTTGCTCAGAGCCCCGTCCAACCTGACCTTGAATGTTTCCAGGGATGGGGCATCTACCACCTCCCTGGGCAACCTGTTCCAGTGTTTCACCACCCTCATTGTAAAACACTTCTTCCTTATATCTAGTCTGAATCTACCCTCTTTAAGTTTAAAACCATTCCCCCTTGTCCTGTCGCAGCAGGCCCTGCTAAAAAGTTTGCCGCCATCTTTCTATAAGCCCCCTTTAAGTACTGATAGGCTGCAATAAGGTCTCCCTGAAGCCTTCTCTTCTCCACGCTGAATAACCCCAACTCTCTCAGCCTTTCTTCATAAGAGAGGCGTTCCACCCCCTGATCATTTTCATGGCCTCCTCTGGACCTGCTCCAACAGGTCCATGTTTTTCTTGTGCTGAGGGCTCCAGAGCTGGACCAGTACTGCAGGTGGGGCTTCCCCAGTATTATCGTATCATTCTGTCCATACGATTTTGCTTGGTTAGGACACTGAAAAATACCATCTAAGACCTTTGCAGTCCTCACTAACAGAGTGTTGGCAGTTGGTATCCATTTCTATATGTATCGGTAACGGATTTTGCAAGCACTCACCTGAGTCCTAGAAAGCCAGTGTTACATCTCATGTTATACAGGTACAGATTCTTTGGCCCACTTCAATGCTGCAATGTACCAATGCCTTCAAACATAAGCATGGCTTACTCCTGTTCCTTTCCTATCTGACCACAGCCCTAGACCTACTCCTATTTCTTTCCTATCCCTCTCTCCACATCCTGAGATCATTAAACTCATATTGCCTGTCCCAAATTGCAATGCTAAGGTTTTTCATACTACTCTCCACCTATTCTCTAGCATCTACCAATTATTCTTCCTCCTTCGTCACATCAGCCCTGGCACCCACACTGCCAAGCATGTTCATGACCAGTCTTTTCCAGGCCCCTTCCAATACCTCATTCCTCACCCTGCCAACCTATATTTCCAATTTTCCCTATTCCCTGTACAATCTCATTGACCCCACCTAGAATATCTTTTACCATTTATATTTCTAAATCCCAGAACAGTCCAATCCTGTTCCCTTTGTCTCCTTAAACCATTTCATTATTCTCCATTCTCTGTTCTCCTTGTGCCAGTACCTTCCTCAGCCTCCCCGAAACCCACCAACAGACTCCCTTAGCTGCTGACCATTCAATTTTCCAGTGCCCTAACATGAACACAGAGAGAGACGAGACAAGAAATCTCTCTCCTTAAGTCTCTTTAATCTCTCTCCTGGGTCTAGAAGGCACATGGATGCACTGACGGTGCCTCAGGAGAGAAAAACTTTGCTTCCCCTGCCCGCTGCTGGCTTGAGCCATAAGAAACTAATGGTGCAATTGCAGGAAAGTCTTGTTCAACCCTGTACTGAAAAATCACAGTGCAAAGAATTTTCAAAGATTTCACTTACAGACGTGCTCTGATACGTTTCTAGTGGCCATATGCCTCTATGTGCAGAGCTTCCAAATGATAACAACCTGATCCAGCTGGAACAGATTTTCAAAGAAAACCTTGTGTCAAAGCCACATCCCTGCCAATTTCAAGAGTTGGTTCCCAAGCAGAGGAGTGCTATAAAGTCTTAATGAAAAGAACACCAGTATTATTTTTAAGAGTAAATCAATGCATTTTCCCCTAGTTTCTTTCTTGGAAACAGCTGAAGTTCAAAGACAAAATTCCAAGTTTTTTTGGTCTCCTGGACCGTACTTTATCATTCTGAAGACTTGATTACTGTTGAAGATGCTGGAATTAATTACAAAAGCAACTTTCAGACTAAGTGATAATTTAGTCTTTTCATAATTTTGTATATTCTGGCAGGTCTGGTAAGAAGAAAAAAAGGCTTCATTGAAACTCTCTGGTCACATTTATCTAGCTGATTAATCCTGGGATCTTACGTCCACACTTCGTAACTAGACATTGGTTTCATGTGCCTAGAAGGATTTTCTGGTACACTATAAATTAACGCTGAAGTCACAGAATAATATAGGGGCATCACTTTTCCAAAATCATGCTTATATACAGACTTACAAGCCTATCTATAGGTACAGACTCCATCCCATCTATTAATTTATTATTTTTTTAAATAATTTTTTTTGTAATAATAGAGCAAAAAATACTGACTATCTCAAGAACAATATTAAACTGTCCTTGTAATTAAAGGAACATTTGCAAATTCCCAAACCCAAAGGAAAGGCTGCATTGCATAGTCAAAATCTTATCTGCTTTACTTCGTAAAGGTAATGAGTTCAAATCCAGCGGGTGTTTTGGTTTTTTTATTAAGAAAAGCCTTGTAACTTGTATTCTCCTAATAAGTAAAAGATTGCTGTACTTTCACCTCTTAATTAGTTTTTATCAACTGAAATGTTCAGCATTTAATTATCGTATGTAGGTTTATTTGGAAAACGAAGTAAAATATGCAGCACAGCACCTCATTTCCATTAAGTTTGACACACCTCTAGAATTTGCTATGACCTAGGGAACTCATTTCATAGAATACTCCCATTTTTCCTAATAATTTTTCCTTTTGACTCTCAAAGTACTTCTAAAATGCACTTGGGGAGCAGTATCAGTCTTCACATAGCTAACTAACACCTGCAGGTTCAAAAAGTGACAACCGAAGACTGCAACCAAGCTGACAAAAACGAACACCTTGTGTTTGCAGAGGCGGTGAGTAAATTATAACAATAGTTTTCCACTTATTTTGGATTATAGGAGAACAGCGAAGCACCCCATGCTGCTGGCAAGGCTTCCTCTATTGGCTGAACAACTCCCTCGCCCACCATCACAGTCTCTTCAGCCATACATTCATCTACAACCAGCAAGTGTGCTCCAACCTTCAAAGTCCTAAGAAGGACAAAACCACCAAGGTCATTAATGTTGCTACAGGCAGTTTTAACTCCCAGTCAATTCTGAGCCTGAGAAACACATGCAAAACACTTTTTTTCCTAACAAATCATGAAGCCCTAAAGACCTGTAACTGCTGATGCTCTTTACCTTCTCTGTTTTTCCAATCTAAAACCCGCACACTTGTGCACGAGAATCACAAAAATGAGACATGCAAAGGGGAAAGGAAAGATCTAAGCTATCTCTCTGGTTCCATATGGATGTAGATTTTCCTTTGTTAAATCCTTATTGCGTGAAGCTGCCGATTCTTTGCAGGCTGAAGCCTCTGTGAACACCTTGACTTTGTACACTCTAATAAATCTATGGCCAATTTGGCCATAGCATGGCCAAAGCCACATATGAGAATGGGTGACAGCTCCTCCAGCTCAGGGTTTGTGAGGTGACAGCAGGAGACTGCCTTAAGCAAACATGTAGGGCCAGCTTTAGACGTTACCTTTGTGAAACCCCACTGACGCCAGTGAAAGGGGTTTATAATAGACCTGGTGTATTTGTGCAATGTTAGATTCTGAAATTTCTCATCCATTGGTTATTAAATCTGTCGGGTAATCTCTCTCAAAGACTTGGCTTTTAAATAGTGTCTTTCATGCCCTTTTAGCAGTTACAACCCATTCCAGAGGAATAAACTGAATAAAGTAATTTGCAGTATCTGCCATAAAAAATATGTAATATTGAAATGAAGATTAAATGAAATATATTTTCTACAACAAAAACATTATAATTATTGTTTTTACTACACCAGGATACAGGGATGAGTATCAAACATGCTCAGTACTTAGGCTTTCATCATAGACCCTTGAAAAAATAAACACTGAATTAAAATGAAGAACACTTCTGTGTAACACTAAAATGGTTCAGAATGAGTTCTCACCAAACGGATTTTTTCTATTTCTGATACCTGGCACAGTCCATATAAACTATATAAGACCTCAATTATATAAGTAGCAATAAACAGAGCAATGACTTCTTACATCAGAAAATTCCCCAGTGGTCTACTGTACCTATTGGAAGATCTGAAATAAGAATTGACTGAAAAGCCTTAGGAGAAAGATTCAGTGTAATTATAGAAAACGTATACAGAGATAGTGCATATATAATAAACACAAATATTTATAAAAGAAATTACAGCTCAGTTTACACTCTTCTTTCCATGGTTCTGTACAACCTTCAATTGCTTACAAGCAATTTGCCTACCACACTTTTCAATTCAAAGTATTACACTGGTAAGTTCTCCTAAAATTTCTGAGTTAAAAGCGAGGAGAACTAAATAACATAAGGTCATTACCAAATGTTGGCATGTTACTAACTTACCCAAGCTTTCTAGACTACTCAGATATTTCCTGAACTAACTAGAAGAAACCCTTGCTTTAGTACAGGTCTGACAGAGCCCTACCAAAAAGCCCATCCTCTCCGCACAACCTGCTTGCCCAGAGAGCAACCAGGCATCTTTTCAGTATTTCAGTCTCTGTGAGGACGTTCCAGCACAATGTTACCTGAGGATTTTTCCAAGAGTTGCTCTTCTTTGATCAGTTCTTAAAGACACAGGTTTTTTGCATTCAAAGCCCAGCCGTGGTCACTGCGTCACAGCAGGGCTGCTGCAAGTGGCCTGGAAGGAGCAGGGTTTGATGCAGACACTGTGCCACTGGGTGAGGGACAACAGAGCTGACTGGGGCCTCGGTGAGGCACCAAGTGACATAGATACGTGCCCTCAGCTGGGACCGCTACACCAATGCGTACACAGTTGTTTATGATATCACTGCCCTGAACTCTCCCCAAAAATATTCTGCAAGTTTTACCTGTAACCATAAAGACAAAAATAGATTCATATCAAATTTTGGTTACTTTCTAGTCAATGGTTTAATATAGTATTTTAGCCTTTTAAGTGTCTGTATAGATATGAATTAAGGTAGTTAAATATAACTGCAAGGTTGAAGTCTTTCTAAAATTAATAAAATATCTTTGCTTGATACCCTCTCCAATCATTAAAAAAAAAACCTCAAAAGAACTACTATTTAAAATACAAAATATATAGCAAAATTTTTTGCAGGTCTTTAGCAAAGGCTACCATTTATCAGATACTTTTGTTACGCTAATTTGTAAGGAAACAAGCTGTGCTTTGCTGGGATCTACCTGAACACTTGGAAAGGAAAAATCAACTACTATACCATGAATTTTTACGTAAGTGGATTGTTTCTACGCATTTCATCGTGTTGGTTGATGAACACAGCAACCTACTGATCTAATGTGTCAGATCCTAATAACACCTCCAAAACCTGAAATACTTAAAGCACCAACTGAATCTGAAATGTAAGTAGTTCTTGCTCATTAGCAGTCTACTTGTGAAGTGCTCTTTCCCCATCACTGCTTTCGTCCAAGCCTTGTTATTTAAATTCTACTGTCAAAATAAAATATAACTATAGCTATGTCACCCTTAAACTCTCAAATATAGGGGCTTTTCCTTCTATGTCTACTTAACAAGTAATTTTTGTTATCCAGTGTAGCTAGGAATAAATTATGGTTACCGTACATAACATTTTCTAGACAGCACAGAATTTTGGGGACAAAGACTGCCACCTTTTGGCAATAGTCTATAACAGAAAAATGCCTGTTTTCTTATGCTAATTAATACTGTTCTCGTAAACATTTTTATTGCATTATTTTAGCAACTTATATCCAGCAAACAAACTGAAAACAAAAGATAGGGTTCAACTGAAACCAATCTGGAAAAAACCCTACCTTTAGGACTGCTATATACAAGGTTTCTTAGCATAAATCAGAGGAATCAGAGCTAGGGTTTTTTCCTGGAGGACACTATGAGTAGATATCCCTGGCACACAACGTTGACTATTACACAGGAAAACTAATCTGTTTAAAAATAAAAAGATGAAGGCAGGCACATATGAATTCTTTTATGCACAATTTTCTTTTCCAAGCAGCACTAATTTAACCCTTGAGTAGGTCTGCTCTATGCATTAGGTCAGAAGACCTGAAGAAAAAGTTATTAAATAATTAACAATTGTATCGTAATACAAATAATATTTTGCCAACCCTAACTTAGATATTTCCTACATTTTCTGTGCTTGACCTTGGAAACAATTATTTTCATTTGGGTTTTTGAGTGTGTTTTTTTTTTTTTTTTTTTTAATAGGTGAGATTAAAAGGGGTAAAAACAAATTCCATCATACAGCACGACAGTTACACTGCCATGGTTTCAACAGAAAGACCTTTACATCTGGTAATGTATCTGATGGAAAAAATCATCAGGGATGGTTGAGTCACCAATCCCTGGAGATATTTAAAAGACATGTAGACGTGGTGCTTAGGGGCATGGTTTAGAGGTGGACTTGGTAGTGTTAACAGTTGGACTCAATGATCTTAAGGGTTTTTTCCAACCTAAATGATTCTATGATTCTACATCGGTATTTTGCCATAGGAGCAAAGTAACTGTAAGAGCAAAAGACTGGGCCAGCATCAGAAAAGGAAAGGACAAAATGGATTTCTTAGTTTATGGATTTCCTAGTCATTTGCTCATGGCAGAGGAACGATCAGGAGTTACACTGCATTCTCACTAGAATTGTTTCATCATACTTAAAGATGTGCACATGAATGTACAGATGTACCCTGAAATGACATTAGTACCTAGAGGTGCAAAAGAGAGAAGAAATACAGAGGACAAAGGAAGGGCCAAAACAAAACAAGAGAGGGCCTGAGGAAACTTTTAGAAGTTTAAGTCAGCAGAGTGAAAAAAAGAAAATTAACTTTGTTGTTATTTTTATTTTCACAAGATAATGTAAAAGCCAGAACTTGCAGAGAAGGTGAACTAAGATAGTACTAATAAAGCAAGACTAATTTGTAAGGATATCAATATGTGAAGAAATCATACTAATAAGTTAAAGAATGAACACAGAAAAGCAGAAATATTTTTGTTAAAACAAATGCAATTATAGGAAGATCAAAAGAGTATTTTACTGAGCTCCTCAACGCTGAAATTCACAAAAGCAAACAACAATCGGCCTTTTTCCAGACAGCTGAGCCATTTGTAGAAGAATGAAATTGTGAAGAGCTTCAAGAGGCAATTGGAATACTGAGGAGTAACAAAAGCACCAGGTGTGAGTAATCTTGCCACTGCATTATCACGAACAAGAGGGGAAAAAGGGAAAAGGAAGTCAAACACTTTACAGGGCTATTTGGTTGGTTTGAGTTTGGGGAAAATTTTCAAGCATAAAAAAAAAGAGATATATGCTGTATTCCAGTTTTAAAACTTAAAAAAAAATTCTACTCATTTTACATAAAACTAATCTGATATTGGAGAATAGCATTTGGAACCTTTAGCTTAAAATGTTATTTTGAAAATCAGTTACATTATACCAGCATATTAAATATGTATGTATCTTCTACAAATGTGGGAAGATTTTTTGGTTGGTTTTTGTTGTTGGCTGTTGTTTTTAATTGTATTAAACACACATAATCTATTAAAACTGGGAAATTAAATAGAACTCTACTTCTGATTTTAAGAACCTAAATATCTCCACAATTAATAGCTCACCCCCTTTAAAGGCTAGCTGTATTGAAAACAAGTGACGAACCTCATGCCATATGGAATTTCATTGATTTAACAGAATTTTAGCAGTATAATTCTGCTTTTACTAGTGGGAGTTATGAAAGCAGATGAAGGGTAGCAGAGCACAGCTGAGTCTACTACCTGTCTGGCACCATAACCATCCTGTACAGATGGAAGAGGGATATGGTACAGGCTTCCACATCACACAATTCACAGCTCTTCGGAGCAGTATGACAGTACATACTGCTTAAAAAGTATTTTGCTACTGTCAGCAGGACTTCCATATGGGGACTGCTGTGTTCCCAATGCATATATTACACCGCTTGCTGAAGGAATGTGCCATTCACAGTATTTTCAAAATCATGCCCTGGTGGTCAGGCTTAATGTCTTTAATATCCTTCCCTTGATAGTTTTCAGCTGACTGAGGAAGCAAAGAAAAACATCTTTTAGGACTCTCAGATATAAAGGCCAGGCATAGGGGTGTAGAACAGTATCATTATCTTGGCAGCCTCTGAATTTCTATTGGTGTTGAGTTTTTGGGTTTGTTTTTTTTTGGGGGGGGAGGGTTGTTTGGGAGGGTTGTTGTGTTGGGGGTTTGGGGTTTTTTTTGCACATGTTGCTTAGTCTGATTCTCATGAATTATTTAAGCCTCTTTTTTTTCAATGGGTTTTTGGACTGTTTGGAAGATGATATTCAAATAAAAAATATGTATGTAAGATGTTTCCCACGAATCTTTAAGAAGTATGAATGATGGCTAAATCCTAAGCCAATAAAACTTGCAAGGTCAATTTTATTACACAAATGCGTAACAGACCATGTAAATGGTAATTAAATCCTCAATTTTTGGAAGTTGTGATATTGCTTTCTTCTTCAGACATTCAGTAGGGATTTCCAAAAGCAGACATTGAAACCTAGAGATCTCCACTGATATATCTAGGAAAATATTTCAGTTCCTCATTAACACAGTCAAACAGCAAAACAACAAAGGATAAGCCCTTATACAGTAGTATAATAGTACAGTACAAGTACAGTAATGCAACAGTCCCATGTATAAACATGAACATTGATATATTAATTCAGATCACATTTTGAAACAAAGGTTGCACTGATCACCATCACGCTTAACTATCTGATGAGATAAAGTACATGGAAGAATAGCACAATGTCTTAATTATACTTTACATACGTGCGTTGTATATATTAACTTTTAACATCTGCAAAAAACACAGTCACAGGAAATTGCAACTCCAGCCTGTTTGGTCCCTACCCTTGGTTTATGCAGGCATCATACAGAGATCTGCTTGATGGCCTTCAAAGTAAGAGAGTTATTGTCCCATCATATTTTACCAGGCAGGTACTTTATCTTTAATTCTACTTTCTTGTTCTGATAAAGTGAATCAATGCAACAAAACCATCTTAAAGGAATGATTTTGAGGAAGGATAGCTAGGATAGAACCTAATAGAAAGTCCCAATATGATAATTTTGAACATTTTCATTCCCATTCTTATAAGCAGTTTCACAGATACTACTTCCATTTATGCAGACTATACTGGTTTGGGCTAGTTTCCCAAATCATTTACATTGTGAGACAGGTTTGTACTGTTTTTAAAATAATTTTATCTCCATTTTAAAAGACTGCAGAAAAATTAGAGAAAAATTTACCACACTAAGTCAGCCAAAATAGTAACAGTATTGTTTTGTTTATGACTCCTGTATCTATTTTTCTTTATGTTTATGTTTTTTCTGATGCCATGGAAGTATCAAAGAATATGCTAATGATAAGCCATAGTGGCAGTGACAGATAACACCTTAAAGGTGAAATGCATAATTCTCTAATAACCTTGGTAGCATAGTCACCTTCCCTGAAACACACAGTGCAAAGCCAGTCTTTTGCATCACATCACTCAGCCTCAGAAATTAAGAAATAGACCTCAGGTTTTGGTCTTTTTTCTGTTTTAGTTTTAATACATCTAGAGCTAAAACTTATTTAGAAGTGTTGCTGCTTCAAAATGGATGATATTTTGTTCCAGGTTGAACCGTTAAAAGGATAAAAAAGATACCTGCAGCACTGTGAGACAGCTAATTCTTTTCTGCAGGTATGCTGGTAAAGCTGCACAAAAATATCTGTTCAGCCGCCTTAAATTGCAGTATTAAATTCTTGAGTTTTGTGTGGCAATTGTTATATTCAAATATTGTTTATGCATAAAGATCAAACCTTGAAAAATTATGTGGTTTGCTCTACTGAGATGTCTAACTATTTACATCCCCAAAGTAGTTTGGAGTCATTCACTTCTCAGCTCATTGAACAGATTTTACACAGATTTCTTCCACCTCAATTAATATTGCCTAAAACATTACAATTTGTGAAATTCTTTCACATTAAAGAGAAAACAAATATAAGAAACATTTCCAACCAACCTGCATCTAACAACTATCACCTTTACGTTACAACATGAAACACTACAATCTCTTCACATCACTTCACATTTTGCAGCCAGAAAGCATACTTCAGTCTATTTTGTCTCTGCACATTACTGTAGGCAAATGTTTTAAAAAGCTTTTCTCTAAAAATTCAAATGTAGAGGAGCCCTGTGTTTTCAAGACATATATTAATATTATTACAGCACAGATTTTTGAACGACTGCAAGAATGAGAAGTTTACATATACTGACCAATTTGTGTTTAAAAAAAACACTACAAGAGATGTTAATAGGTAAGAAAATAGCTTAATTTCAAATACGAATAGGTTCAAATTGCACTTTTCAAACCTGAATCAGGATATTATACCACCTCTGACACCCTACAGGAGTGTCAGCACGTTGAGTTCCAGCAGTACACTAGCCTCCCCTCCCACTTGTCACAAACACGTCCTTTCCCTCTTCCCAAAAGATGATACATAGGCAACAGTTTCTTTTTAATTTTAGTAATGTTGCTTGGGTTGGTGTTGCCTTTTAGCCGTTAGTTTTCAGCCATTCGTATGCTTTTCTTAACCCGCGCATTAACATTGCGTACAGTGGAGAGAGCAAGGACAAAGGAACATGCTTTGTACTTGGAGTGGACAGAAGGAAAATTTGAGGCTATTTGCCATGCATTCCTGTTAGGGTTCATGCTACTCTTGTGGAACGTAAACCTACCTCCCACCAGCTTTTATTGCGGAAAGTTGCACTGCACCACAGAAATGAAGCTGTTAACGATTCTTTTCATACTGGAATTGCATATTCATTCACATCCATTTGCAAATCTCCAAGAGCAATTTGAAAGCTATTTTTCCAGAGTCCCCCAGTGTGGAATGGTATCTGGCAGAACCCAGATTTCTCCATCCCAGGAGTTTAGAAGGCAAGTAGTAAGCGGTCACTATCAGCTACAATACACGTTCATTCAAAAAGTTCTAATTCGTCAGTTTGGGAACACCAGACAAAACCACCAAGAACCCCACTAGCTCTGAGTTCAAGAGAATGAGTTTTGTTCTCTGAAAATTCAATGTTTCAGTCAAGTTCCCAGAATAAACTCCTTCACATCGTTCACATTGCCTACCAATCAAAAGTCCACTCACGAAAGCCAAACATAAAATCACTTTCTCAAAAATGATTGTGAATCTTTTATTTTTTAAAAGCTCCAAACTTATGTAGGGTTACAGCAAGGGAATTTGCCTGACTCATTAGCAGACAGCTCTCCATCACCAGGGTTGTGCAGCTCCTGGACACAAGGGAGTCAGTCTGAGGATACAGACTGCTGCTAAGTTTTTTGGAGAATTCTGTGTTGTTGGGGTTTTTTTACTTCATTCATTTTGGTTCCCTAAGGAGGTAACAAGTAAATAAATACATAAAGATTTCAGAGTATTTTCTATGAACTACCAGGATAAAATAATCATCTGCACAGATGCTTTAATGGCACTGAGAGGAGCCAGTTCTGTCAGAGACGTGGAAATCATTCCAATTTCAATTTCATGTCAAGTGCTAACGAAGGACTTCAGAGCAGGCATCTGTGACCCAGCCAGCACTGCTCTGGTTTCAGAGCGATTTGCCTTCCCTGGAGGCTCCCTTTCACAGTCACTCGTAGTAAATCTCTTACTCAGAATACAGGTTTGGGGACTTCAAAGCCAATTAATTGTGTCCTTTAGTCTGAAAGAAAAATCACAAAACTTTCTCTACAGCCTGACTATGGATATAGGCAAACAAATCAAAATCAAACAAGCTGTCCCTTCAGGTAGCAGAGAAGATGCACTGTGGAGGGGGAGAGCTATAGGAATACTATGCTTTGCTCATTAAAAAATGTAGGAAGACTAATATCCCAAGTACATCTTCTGTAGCTGTATTCATGGAATTACCAGCAACAGCTAAAGAGCGGGTACAGAGATCTGTAGATCCTTCCCTGGGTACAAGAGGACTAATATCAGCCAGAGGAGAGCTACAGAGATGAACGAGACCACTGCTCACAAGCCTCTCTTCACAGAAGGCAGCTACCTAAAGAAAGCAGCATGGCTATGGGAGGGAATGCTAATTCTGGGCTGGTTTATTATCTCCTTGAAGTAATGAAATGAGCCAAGGTGGCATTTCATCCTTGAAGTTTAAGATTTATTTTCAAATCCAAAGAAAATGAAGCTCAGGGATACTATGAACTCAGACTGACAGATTTCACATAGCTTACCCCAAAATTAATAAATGCCTTAGTGGTATTCCTTCCTTTCTTTTTTAATTAAGTGATTTCCAGATAGAGTAGATTGGAGTATTAAAATTAAAGGATACACCAAATCTCATTACTAGTTTTGCTGTGCTGCAACTCCAGTGAGAATTTTACCATTTCTAGAAGCTCTCTATATTTCTACTTAGTTTTTGTCTTGTTCTGAGGCGAATTTGATGCCAATTCCAGAAGATGGGGAAAGTGCTATACAGAATTAATTTCAGCTGCAATTCCTATTTCAATGTCTTTGAAGGTAGTACATGCAGCAGATTTGATATTCTCAGAACATATGCATCACTGCATATCTACTTTGCCTGACAGTTTAAGTGAGACATTTAAATATTCTCTCGATTGCAGTATTCCACATTTCACCTAAGTCCCACAAAATCTTTTCCTGTCAACATTTCCCTGCTATATCACACGGTACCTATCATGACACATTCTGAATTGTAAGGAACATCCACAGAGCATAAATACTAGGTATGTCCTACGGTGAAAGTCTGATTAATTGCCAAAATGAGAAAAAGATCCAAAACACTGCCTGGGGATCACTTTGCAACAGTATTTCTTGCAATCGCCAAAGACAGGTTTCTGGGGAAAAAACGTCCTTTATGAACCCTTAAAACCATGAGTACAAGAGATGCACATACATCAAAACTACAGAAAAGGAAATAGCCCTCAGGTTTAAAAATAGAACTTGATTTAAAATAAAAAAAAGGCAGAAAGACGACTTTTGTCAAAAATTAAACTTGATTAAAAACTTGTCAGGTTTTTTTGCATGTGCAAGAAGAGAAGGGCATTTCTAGCAAAAATGAGAGAGACATCTGAATACATGACAGCCAGCCAGCGGGGGCTCTCATCCAAAGATCTGTGAAACTGCATTCATATACTTATATTTGGGCATTATGCATTCTAGATTGGAGCTGACCTTAGAAACCACCCTTCCTGCAACAGAAATTGATGAGCTTTGAATTTTTCTTACTTCCTTTTAGTTTAATTAGCATTCTGCATAGAAATCTATCTCCTTGCTAGCAAGCTGCTAGTCTGGGCCGTTCAGGCTGTAACTACTCCAGAGCTAGACTATCCACTCCCCCTCCTACACCTGAGAGCAGGTATGTGCACTCAGATCAGGGAGTCCATCTAGACCAGCATTCAGTCTCAGAAGTGGCCAAAAGAAGAAATTCAAGGAAGCACAAAATGACAATGTAACCATATATGATAATGATCCAGAGTACCCTGCCAAGCAGGGTCCCACGTCTACAGCGCTGGGACTTCACGAGAATTGAGCCCCCCCAAGGCATTGCACTGGAAAACAGAGCAGCTGCTTGCTCTCCAATTCTCCCTACCATTTATGATGCTACTGACTCCTTTTATATACTCCATCCCTCAGTTCTCTTTTTTCCAGAGTGAGGAATCCACATGTATGTAATCCACTTGCAATAGCCATTCAAACCTGCGACTGTCTTTGCTTCCCTTCTCTGAGCTTTTTAAATTCATTATTGCCTTCCTAAGACAGAAAGACCCGAACCACGCACTGCTGGAGGTGCAGCTGTGCTGTAAATTATGGTTTTCCTTAGCAGAGAGCTTACCCAGAAATTAGGGAGTTCAGGCTGGCCTTTATCACACCTGAAAGCATAACGTGAAAAGCCTCAGCATAAACCAGAACATAAACCAGAACACAGCTATCAAATCGCTAGTGAGGCTTTGAGGTCTAAAACATGGTCACATAGACTGATCTGAAGGTTGAAGACTTGAGCCAGCTGGCTGCCCATGCTACATCTCTTGCTAGGACCATAAGACCTTGGCCACCACTAAGTGAAAGCATATGATCTTTTCTGTTACATCACTCTTGCATCCTGATGCCATTCACTACATCACAATACCATTTGCACTCACCTACAAGAAACATATATATATGTTTATATTTAAAAAAAAATAATAAACTGTATTCTAGGATTCCAAATATCTTCCCTGAGTTTCTACTTAAGTGAGAAATTTAAAAACTAAAGTCTGTATACAAATGATTTTTTTTTATTTCATTCCCCCTCCCTGTGAATAAATGTCAAGGCAAAATGAGTTCCTTGTTACTTTGAAGGTGGGATTTTCCCAGTATTTTTAAAAACATATCTAGCTTTCTATTGTCTAACATCTCAGAATCCCACCATTTTTTAAATAAAATAGTTGTTTTCTCTTCTGTGCTACCTATTTTGACATCAATAGGAATTAGATAGAACAGAAATACTGAAAGTGCTGTTTAGCATTAATGGGCAAGGAGGAGAAGCAGCAATGGGGGACAGCACTGTTTAAAACAACTGAAGCACAGAAAAGGAATGGGGAGCGCTCCAGCTCTGCATTAAGATACTGAAAGTTAAGACATAGAATTAAGTTCCTTTTCAGTTGTCACACATTTACTGTGTGATATGGGACATTTTAACTTATTCCAGCTTACAAAAATAAAAATATCATTTCTCTATTCTTTTCTCCTAAAAAATTGAATAGATTGAAAACTCTGAGGTTCACAAGCCTTGAGATCTTTAGTGATGAAGAGATAGAGAACCATGATTTTAGCAGAATGACTGAGGACATTACAAAAGCTGAGAACATCACTTTTATTAACAATGGGATTGTATTACATTTATAAAGTTTAAATCTAACATAACTTTTATTTGACATTTATAGAGCTTTTCCTCAAGACCATAAACATTGGCCACTGCCTGTGGTATGAGGTCTTAGTGAAGCAGAGATTTTTTTGGTTTTGCTTTTGTTTTGTGTTTTTTTAAGAACCACTACATCTTAAGAAAACTGCATCTTATTATGAAATTGCCAATACCTGGGAAAGACCAAGTTTATTTACGCTGGAATTTGACAGGACAATGGAGCACCTACTCAGAGACTGCCAAGTTATGATTCACTAAGCAGAGTCAAGGTTAGACCCAGATGCCAATAAAGATTCATTAAATATGAAATACAATATCAGCAGTGTCTTTGTAACGACCTGAACACTAATTTTGGCTCAGAGTACTCCAATTCCCCAATGAAAGAAAGGCAAAGGGGAACAATTTAACAGCTTTTAACCACAAATGTGATAACATGTAAAACATTTTAAAGATATTGAGACCTATATAAAAGCGAGAGTAGGCAAGTCATATAAAACGTTGCAAGTTAATAGTGTTTACTTAGATTTTTCTTCATTTATTATAGTGCAAATAATGATTCATTTTCCTAATTTTTTAATGTTATTATGATTACTGCACTAAAACAATACATTAAAATTATTTGTATCACTTAATTCATATACGATGCCATACCAGAAAACTAAAACAGTTAGCTAATACAACAGTACCTACAGAAAGGAATAAAATTCATGTATAATTTGTCTATTCTCAACTCTTCATAAATAAATACCATGAGAAATAATTAACTAGTAGAAAAAGAAGGTTGGATTTTCAAAAGAAGAAGAATTGTGTGGGAAGAAATACTGAGGTTGATATGCCTTTTTTAAAGGAAAATGGAAATAAAATAAATAAAACAACAAAAAGAAAGCTTACAAAGTTGGTAGATTAATAGCTTTGTGTTTTTATTAAATTTTATAGTCTGTTTTCATGTCAGTAGGTTATACTTGCTTGTCTCCCAAGAAGCATTATAAGCAACCAATAGTGAAATCAGACTGAATTAAATTTCATCCTGGATAAAATTTTATGTTCTTTTAGTTTAGACTTAAATTAAATTTTCAGCCCACTTTAATTGCTTGTGCAATTAATTTCTGGAGTAACAATCACCATACCACTTTCTCATTTCACTTTTTAAAGCATTAGTGCTTTGTAACACAAATAAGGGAAGCTGAATAACAGACATTTACAATAGATAATGAAGCCTTTTCTCCTCCAAAACACTTTCTTAAATTCAGTCCCATTAGCAATAATTCCAAGTTACCATTGCAGACTGGTCAAAATCCTCTGTGAAATGAGTTGCTGGTCCTAATAATTTCTGACTGGACAAACATCCACATCACAATCAGTATGATCTGGTAAATATTTTAGCTTTGACAGACTGAATGCAGAGGATTAACTAGGCTTTGATACTAAGTTATTCTTGTCACCATACATAAAGATCATAACTAAATCCACTCACGTTTACAGTCTGACAAGATATTTTCCTTGATACTGGCATTAAGGAAAACATGCAAAATATTTTACATGATTTAAAGAAGAAACACTTAAAATCTTTTTTTTTTTTTTTTTAGGGGGCAGATGTTAATACTAATGAGGCCATCTGAATGATAAGTTTTATATATGGCATTACAGGTTTTTCTACACTGGACCTTTAAACCAGCTTTTGCAGGATCGCAATCAATTAATGTCTATGAGTTTATCTTACCTTTTAACTGCCTTGGAAGACTCCAACAAATTAAAATTAACCTGAAGCTTAGAGCTTATGATTTTCATTATCCCATGTACTTTTCACACTGGACATTTATATGCCACGCAAGAAGAAATAAAGTATATTATCTACATCGGTACCCGCAAGGATTCCAGTCTTGTAAGATTTTCATGAACAGCATGGATTTGCCTTGTATGGGAGCAAAACAAACGCAGGGGCATGCTGCACGGAGCTCCTATCACAGGACTGGCACTAAATTCCCCTTAAGAAATGCACAATGTTTATGGCTACTTATAAATTGCATGTCTTTATCTGAATTCTGGAACAACATTGCAGAGTTTATGTTTACACCTGGAATGTTGTGCATCCTCCTGACTCTGTGCTCTACAACATAATCAGAATAATGTAAGATCAACTGTCTTTATGACATGAAGCACTACATTATACCATGATTCTCAACTTTTCTGCTGTGGAATGAAGCTACTTAAGACTGCATTTAATCATGCATAATACATGAAAGGCTTCTAATTCTGACTTAGCTCTGTTATTTTAGATGTAATATTTCACTTATGTCATGCAGAAAACCTAAATCTTGTGTTCACTACATCCTATATCCCTTTAATATAGGGAATCCTCAGCAGGAGCAGCTGGACTTTTATGATTTTGCAACTATGTAAGATAATGTTTCTCCTATACCTGCCACGCATTCTAATGAGATCCTAGCAGTAAAAATGTATATTCCTACAGATTTACACAATAATATGTTACATTAAAATGTTTTAAGAACATGTAATATAGAAGCCATTTTTTATTACTTTACTTTTTAAGCGTTTTAAAAATATGCTCTATTTCTTTGTTGATTTTTTAGTAAAATCATATTCTTTTCTGTGCATTCATCTGATTGTATCATCAGGGATCATGCTGACACAACTACATTTTTTCACCTGTTCCACTCTAGTACTCCCATACATATGCAGAAAGAAGTCTTGCAAGTCAGTCTGCGTTATACCTGCATGATAAATACTGACTTTCAAATCTAGTCATTAGCAAATTAATCTTTAAAAATATTCTAATAAACTCCTCTACTCCTCCTTCAGTTCCTAGGCCATAATAATCCTTAATCTTTTTTTCATAAAAAGCTACTTGTTTCACTAAGACTTTTTAGACATGTGGCAGCACAACTGTTAAGTAATTGATGTTTAAAAACGTGTATCAAATACTCAGAGTACAAAACCAAATTGAGATAACCCAGTTCTAGACACAGGGAGTGGCTGGAACCATTCCCAAATTCATTATGGCTTTCTTAGGGCATAGGCTACTTATAAAAGCTAATTCTACCAGACTAAACCAAACCACTATGCCTTAGTCTTGAGCATTTTGTATAAGAAATACTGAAAATCCAAGTATCTTCAGCTACAATCTATTAGCTTAACTGGTTTCATTTCAATCATCATTTCTAGCATTCTGAAAGGGTAGAAGCCTTCTTTTCAAACCCTTCCGTTCAAAATAAATAGTTCATTTAAACAGAAACATGTCTAATGACTTTTTCGTCTCTTTCATTGTTATTGACAGTTGTAAAGTTCCAGTTGTCTTTATTTCTTCATAGGAAAAGCACCTGTCCTGCAAACTCATGCACTGAAAGCAATGCGCACCATAAGGGCTTACAGCCGTTGCTTCTTTAGCAAACAGTACACTCAGACAAGAAGTATCAAAAGAGAAATGAAATTTATTCCTGGAATTTCACCTCGGGATAATCACAAAATAATCACTTTGTGTTTTCCTTATCTGTTCACAATGAACATAGAATTCTAATAAAATATGTTATAGTCATAAATATAATGTACATCTGAAAGATGAAATAAGAAAAGCAATGCTGATTTCATTAGATTTACAATGGCAAGATAAATAACTGGTTTAATTATGGGAGAAAGGAAAATGTACACCATCAAAGTTTTAAAATATCTAAGGAGCAAGGCAATGGGTAAACAGATTAGAATGTAAGATGAAGCATCACATGATGAGTAACCCAGCAGTGCAAACACTTAAGCACAATTAAGAAAAAATAGTTTAGAGGATTGAAGATGAACAGGGAAGAAAATCAACAAGTAGTCCAAAATTAAAACATCCAATAAAATATTAGAAAAGCAAGAGAAGTTCATTAAAAAGTAGGAAGCATGTTGGCAGGGAAGCAGCCAGACCACAAAGGATCTGAGAAGAAAGTGGCAGACAGCATTGATATAGCATGGAACAAGTGAATTAATTGCCTCAGAGTTCAGTACAAAAGCCACAAAACAGTGATCAGGAATTTGTTTTTTCTTTTTTAATGAGAATCATAGAATCATAGAATCATTAAGGTTGGAAAAGACCTCTAAGATCATCGAGTCCAACCGTCAACCCAACACCACCATGCCCACTACACCATGTCCCTAAGCACCTCATCTACACATCTTTTAAATACTTCCAGGGATGGTGACTCAACCACTTCCCTGGGCAGCCTGTTCCAAGGCCTGACCACTCTTTCAGTAAAGAAATTTCTCCTAATGTCCAAAGAACATACGCTTAAAAAAAGCGAGGGAAGAATCCAGGTAATTAAATCATTTCTATGAAACTCCAAAACCAAGAGTTACAATAGCTGCTGGCTTAAGGAAGTCTATCAAGGCACTGATAAACTCCTTTCGTGCAGGTTGTCACTTGGAATAGCCTAAAATAATTAACTAATCTCCATTCCTACAGCTTCCCAACAACACACACCATCTCCTTAGTCATAAAAACGGCAAGCAATTCTGTGAAGTATTTATGTGATGTATTGCGTTATAGTAATCAGGAGAGAAATGGAGTAATAAAATTATTTCTACCAATTAATTGGGTCCTCAATGGAGAACAGGGTACTGGGGAAAAGTTCAAAAACTGTCACCTGCAGCCAGGAACAGAATGTAAGATACTGCCCGTATTTTCACAGAGATGTAGACCTGGTTGAAAGAAGTGAACAATATTTTATTATAATTACAGTAAAAATATACCTCTTTTTCATCTGCTCATGTCCATCAATATTCATGGTACTATATGTAACAAAGCTGAGTTTCAACGTCCAAAGAAAAGACGGGGAAAAAAAACCCAAAGACCTCAGACTATTTTAAACCATAGGCAGCTCTCTGTTTTTATGTTTGTGTTTTAAACTTTGGGGTTGTGTTGATCTAGTTCTGAGGAACTTCTGCTTCACTCTTATCACGCAATACTCTGAGTTTCTCCTGAACATTGCTTTAGGTTTGCACAAAGAGGCCAGACCAGTGTCATCTGCGTGGTTCACTTCTCTCTCTGGGCAGAAACGTAAAAGCTGAAGAACGAGCACGTGGTTGCGTCTGACACCATATCACACCGATTTGAGCTCAGAAAACAAGACAATGAACGAGAAGACAAAAGCCCGAAACATGCAGCATTTTGTAAAATAAAATATATTTTTTTAGTTAAAGATTATACCAGCTCCCAAAGAACTGTAATGTAAGCTCAGCAACATACTTAGTCTTTCAAAAGCATAGCATTCATCTAATAACTTTTTAAGTTCAGCTCTTCAAGATGTTTACAGAATCACCGCAATGAGTCTATGTTATCACACCATACAACGTCAGCACATAAGAGACATAAGAAAGACAGCTCCAGACCTCTCTCCAGCAGCAGTCAGCAGTGCATGCTGAAGGAAAAAAACTTAAGAAACAGGACAAAAAATTATTTTTTTTTTTAGTAAACCATTCCAGCTTATGGCAATCAGTATTTTACGGGCTTCTTGAGTTAAAGGTTGTCCATCAGTATATTAGCTAGCCACCTATGGACTCATCTTTTATGAATTCATCCAATGCCTTACTGAACTTCAGACAAAAATAAAGATCAAGCGGTTAGTGATTTAATTTATAGATCATGAGCATGGAATTATCTAAAAGCAAAAGGAAAATAACTATTCCCATTTCTGTAATGATTCATAGTGACATTTAAAAGAAATTAAATGAAAATTGCTTAATTCACAAATCAAGGCAGTATTTCCATTTTCATATGTCAAAAATATTTGCATTAAAATAAGATAATTTATTCTTCTTAGACCCATCTCAAAAATAACACTGCAGTAATATTTTTCAAGTGTAAAAAAGTAAAACTACATAAATATCCATAAATGTAACACAATTAAGATAAATGCAAAATTAATGACTCTAGAACTACTAATTTACTGGCACATTTACGAAGTGCTAAATTACCATCTCACCACAAGGTATGGGAAATGAGTGATAAAAATATGGATTTTCCTGACAAAACTCAGTTTTTTTCAATATAATGAAAAATTACAATATAAGCCAATCTATTTTAATTACAGATTTTATTCTAGTCTGCTCAGTGTGTTAAGGAGGACAAAATCCCCTCATTGTGCTAGCCCCAAAGGGTACCAAAACCAAAAACCCCACTGTGAAAGAAAGCGAGGTATAAACTAGCAAATAAAAATGTTTACCAGTGTTCTCCCTTAAAGTGTCCCCTGCTCGTGCCGAAGATTTACCAGTTAAAGTGATTTTAAATACTGTCTTATCCTTACATGTAAGAATTAAAGAATTAACCTCAGATATCCCGCAAATTTTTTCTGACATTTATAGAAAGTTGTCCTGTAATCCTTTTGGGGAGGTTGTAGTGTATAGCCCATGCTATGATAAATCTGGGAAGCGTGATGTGAAGATACATGAAATCTCTAAGTGCAGTCTAAGTGCATCTTTTCTGCAGCATAGCTTGCTTCTCCAATTCCAGCTTGTTTTTAAAACAAGGACAGGTACAGAGCAGTTATTTCCTTTTTTCTTGCATATAATGTTTTTGTTGCATTTTTTGATTGTACTGAAATGACCCATCAGAAATACAGGGCACAAGATTCTTCTATAATGTAGTATTTCTGTAGTGCTTTGTGCCACAATGATTGCTGTAATTTAATGTTTATAATAAAAAACAGATTGATCAATAAAACTTCAATTTATAATATTAGTTTGGAACTGTTTATTTCTTCCACGAAATACCTTTTTTCTTATGATTTACTCAAACTGTTTGTCCTCCTGGAGTACTTGCACAGCACTGCCAGAAGCAATCATCCAAGATATGCTGTGCCAGCTTAAAGGACAGAAATGCGTTTGATCCAAGAATACATAGCTATATCTATTTATAGGGACAGTAAAATAAGTTATAAAGTGTTCTCTATAATTTATTGTTTGTTCCCTTCAGTGTAATTAATTTTAAAACACATACCAAAGTTAACATGGCATAATTACATGATATTGAAGTCAAGATGCTACCTGAAATAAATGACTACACGGTTGTTCTTACTATCGCTACAGCACCAAAGACAAAGCACCAAATGACACAACGCTTAAGAAAGAGACCGAGAAGTTTGAACATGAGCTACACAATATTCTTCCTTCCAAACTTAAAATACCACAAAAACAAAAATCACACTTCTGCTTCCCCGCCCCCAGGGATTTTTAACTTCGTGTCATCTCAAAATAGAAAAGCAATCTCAAGCACACGTGTCACGCTCTGTACCTGCTCTTACACAAGTGCACTGCAGCACTGCTTTACACAGCTGTGGTCCTCAGCTGTTCTTTCCACAAATCCTAATACTGCAACGTAAATGTTTTAAGATCCTTTTGTCTGTGTACATTGAAAGAAGTACCTGGACATTTTCATGAAACCCCACATTCAGAGTCTGTCTTCAGAAGTGATTTGAAATCTGTTACCCTGTTATTTTTAAGCACATTTTAATCAATCAGTAAAATTGATCAACAGCAAGGCTATGTTTTTAGTAGGGTTCTTTCCACCCCTCTTATCACCCCTCAAGCTGGTTGATCTCTAGTGTCGAAGACTGAAGTACCATCAGAATTGGAGCACTACAAGAGTCAGGCTTCAGCGGGTTTATGTAGTTCCTGGGATGTTGCCCTTCTGCCTAGCAAAAGCCTCAAGTCTAACGATTGATACATGCTGTGTGCGAGCCAGTTTGCTTATTCCCTCAAAAAGTGAAAGTTCCAAATCTTGTTTCTTTTTTTCTGAAACTCTAGAGATTCAGGTTGCTAATTTGAAACATTTTTGATCAGACATCTACAGCTTAAGCTAAAGAGCCCAGCTTTCTGCAGCTAACATACATGCGAAATCGATTATCTACAAATGGGTTGGAGGAGGAGGTGCTCACCTGCAACAGTATGGAATGCAACAACAAAAAACATTTAGCACAGTAACACATACAACATCAGACCTGAAGCATCTCATTTACACACAAGTGCTTAGACAATTTCCCTAAACAGCTCAGTCACCACAAAGCTTAAAAAACATCCAAACAAATGGGAAGATGGTTCAATGTGGTTTTAAAGCCATCACTGCCACCTCCACGAGAAAAAATAAAGAAAAAAAAAGGCAAAAAAAAAAAAAGCAGAGTCCATCATATGATCCAACCCATTCCTGTCTCCCATCTCCTTCCTGTGTTTTGCTGTTACAAGTATTTTTCATCTGACGCAGTGAACAAAATCTTAATTAATCTAAGGGAAAGAAAGCCTCTCTTAGGTTTCTGTTTGGGGTTTCTGGCCTGGATAATTCTTCAGTCTTACAATTCTCAGACTTTACCCTGCAGCCACACAAACATTTCCCACAGCACAATGGAGGGAAAGGAAAGGCAATGGAGAAAGGAGAGAGGAGCAAGCACCTGTGCAAGCTGATGGGGAGATTTCTTTTTGAAGAGCCAGTGCCAACTTGCAAGCACATCGAAGTACAGGCTAACAAACAAAACTTGAGCCTTTTTCTTGGTATTCATCAAAATTAAGATTAATTTTAAACATTTGAAGTTCTAGTTACAGCTACATCAAGTCTCATGTTTTATTACAGTTGCATTTCACACTTAAAAAACAGTTCAAAACAAGAACGTTAACTAAATGCTTCAGTCAACTCACTCTCAAAATAACCTCTGCTTTTCCAGGGGAAAAAAGCAGCATCTCACCTCACTTGCAATCTGCTTTTGTCTCCCGAGAGTGTTTAACATAGCACTAGGCCAGTCGTGATAATCCTGTACTCCTGATTTGCTCAAGCAGGAATTGTGACCACCTGAAATTCAATGCTGTTGCAAGAGCTTCTTTACCCCACCCTCACTGGAAGCTGCCTAGAAAGATCAGGGAGCCTGTGCACGTAAGCAGCACTGCTACAGCCCATTTGGTTTTCCAGTCTTAAAGAAACTGTTCAGCTGGGGGAAGGAGCATGATGGGATTATTGTATAAATCTATAAAGGATAAATCTATTCATATAAGGAGATAAAAGTAACTATAGTGTTCAGGGAAAATGAGATGAGGCAGAATAACTTTTGAACCAGTAAGTGTTAAAAATCCAAAAGGTGAAAGAGCAAGTAATTGTGCTGACCAGTGCTGCGTACATTTGGAATACATAATCATCTGTTAGAGATGATATAACAAACGAACTAAGCTGAAAGTATTTTAGATTAAGCAGGCATCTCCCTATCTAATGACACGAAGTCAAACAAACTCAAGAAAGGTGGAAGTGAAGAGGATAAATGGGGTATTTGCCCTCTGTGTAGGAGGCTCTTCTCCCACAACAGTGCTCCAGTGGCAGTTCAGGCTAAGCTAACATTCCTGACCTAACACAATACCTGCTGGAAGCTCTATCACAAATAAAGAGCAGAGTGAAGAGTTAAAGCTCTTAAAAAATATTAATGAATTCTCTTTACAGCTCTTTTCATTGAAATGCTTCTGAGTGCTTTAAGAGCTACTATGGAGGAAGATTTGCAGCAGTTTTAGGTGGACGCAAGACTTAAACTGCAAACAACCGCCAAACTGTTTTTCCACCAGTTTATTTCTAGCTCACCACAGTCACCTTTTGTGCAAATAGTTTGAAATCCAGCGCTTGGGACCTGTTGGAACTCCTGACCCAACTATGGGGTGAGGCAGAACAATTGGCTAGAGAGGCCTGTGCAGGAGGCAAGCAACAAACTGCAAGTGTCTGTAGAAAGTAGTAGCCACCCAGGGCACCCCACAACAAGGCAAGAAGCACACTTCAAAAAATTTGCAGAGTCAGGCCTATACCATTTTGTTCATTTCTCAAAATGAAGAATCACACAGAGACTATAGTCTCTCTCTTACTCAAAATACTGATAAATGACCATTCATCATATCCCTCCAGGAAAGCTATTAACAGGCTCCTCCTTACTACCGCTCCTAGCGTTCCCTCCTGCAACAGAGGAGTTCGGCATCTTTCACGCAATGAGAAACAGCGGCAGCAGCTTGAAACCCGCTCTGTACGAATGCAGGTTATGCCAAATTGAGCATTCTCTTTAAGAAGAGGCCTTTTTTCATTATCTAAGCATTAAACTGAATGTATGCAAGGTTTCAGAAAACAGGCTAATGTTACGTGGACAGCAAGCAAGCTATAGTGCATCTTCTCAAAAGAATATTTAAAGCAGTCAATTAATAATAAGTACCAGTAAACACCCTAAAAGTGAGCTGACTCTGAACTTTTTTCATTAATTTTTCAGTGACATAAAAGTACCATTATTTATAAAATTTGAGAATCATTTTTATCATTCCAAAAATAGATTTAATAATATGTAATTTACAATATGAAATCAGAATTATAATTGAAAAATCAAACAGGTGACAGTTGTGCAAGCCAAATTAAATTTTAATTATAATACATTACTATTTGAAGTGACTAGTTTAAATCACACATTGAACAGCAAATTGGACAATAACTATTTTTGCTAAAATAATTAAAGTTAATGTAAAATATTAAGATATGCTAATACCCTAAAACAGTGATAAGAAAGAAGCATGCATGAGGCTAATTTATCCTATTTCATTCTTCCAAAACGACTTTACTGTTTTCTTCCTGCTGTGTGGAAAGCTATTTCATGTGGTTGATGGCAAAGACTGAATGTTATGTACTTTTGCAATGAAGTCTAATACAAGAATTATTCTGTGAAGGGGCTGGTTTGATTTTTCTCTCTGCCTGTATTTTCAGATAAGTGTTCTATATTTGAATGTGCTATCTTTAAATACTTTTCACTTCTTTTCTGGGCATTGAAGATGAAACCGTCATAATCATCTCCAGCAGCAAATGCTTTTAGGTTTTCTTTACAAGTCTTTATTTTTCCCCTTTTTTTTCTTAAGAGTATTTTTTCTTTTTTCTAAATTTGAACTTCCAAAAGAAATTCACTAAATTTCCTAACACTGGCTAGAATGTGTGGACCTTTTTTTTTAAAAAAAAACATACCAGAGTTTTAAAGACAGAATTCAAAGCATAGTTCAAGTTGCTTATTTTTTGTAGATACTAATTTCAAGCTGTACCCAAGACACTGAAATCTCCAAATTTGCAGAGCCTTAAAAGCGTGCATTTAGGAAGCAGTAGTTCCTAGGTACCGCACGTACCAGGTTATGTATGAAACTCCCTGGAAATCTTGACATACCCCTGAATCTCCTAAACACGATCAATATGAACTACTGCTCCTTCCTCAAAAAATGTACCTAGCAAGTTCATTTTCTGTATTAAAGTTTTCTTTAATACATATTAGTACTCAGAGACCAAAAACAGAAAATTCATTCTAAGCAGAGGAAAGAAAAGGTTGATTTACAAAATTCTTGTGATCAAATTAAAGTCTTTGCAATGTAGGCATTCCTGAACTGTTAAAAAATAGATGATTAAGCAGCACATGAAGAATCTCCCTGAAGTTTTTGCTGTTTTTCTTGTCATTCTGGGGAAGTTAAACACTGAGAAACTCAATGCATGAGAAAAAGCAACTGAGTTTTTCAGGTTTTGCCTCCCCCCTCCTATTTAAAGGATAGCTTTCTGTAGAACTCAGCTAACCTAGCTATTAGGACATAAAAGAGTTAGATAAAGATTTTATCAACGCACATGGGCTCTCTGCTATGGTTCAAAGAGGTCTACAGACAAACCCCTTAACGTCCGTTAAACCTATAAATTCCACTACACAGGTAGTACAGGTATTGTACAGTACACAGGTAGTACAGCGATTGTAGCTTTTCCCTTCATTTCTTTTGTTCACCAGCAAGGTGCCTGAGGACAGTCTGAGCACTCATATTGCAGCTATGTGATGGGAATGAAGGATAAGGATAAGAGAAGCCTACCTACGCCCCAATAAACTTTTTTTTTTTCCCCTTTCAGAATTCATAGCAGTATCTGTTTACAAATATATACATTTCTTGGGAAACTCAAAGAAGTGAAAAGCAAAGAAGCAATATGTGATCTAGCTGACCTGCACTAGAACAGGTTTGGCTAATGCTTCATTTGTCAAAGATCCTAACTTCTACACATTTGGCAAAAGCAACCCTTAAGTCCAATGGCAATAAACAAGAAAAATATTTGCTGTGCCTTTAAATATTCTTCAAACTATGACTATCAACGTTATGTATTACGGTACTGAATACTCCACTGACTGTCAGGGGATTACTAACCATCTTTTCATTTTCCAGTGTAGTCTAATTTGGCAAAAAGTAAATAAAGCTCTTAATACTTTCAGAACAGAAATTCATCACTTACATATGAAGGAGACTAGTAGAACTGTGAGCAAAATTCAAATGATACCAAAAGTAACTAGCAACAATTACAGTTAAAATACTAAATGTGAATACAAAAATATTGCTGAAAACCTTTAATTTGTTGGCAGTAATTAATACAACTGTAGCCATCTCTCCTTTATTCATTATGTCTTTATTCTCTCATTTAAAACTATTTATATGGTTCACCATAATTTCCTTCCACCCACAACCATTTATAATTTTTTCCTCCAGTGATTTTATGAACTTAATGGTATTTTTTTCATTTCCATTTGCTGACAAAAAACAACCTGTCTTACTATTAAAAAAAAAAAAAACACAAAACAAAACCAGGGGTCAGAATAGCATCCATTGAGCAGCACAATTTTAAAGAGTGCATGTTGATATTCGTTTTCCTTCCTTCTAATTCTGCAGATGCAAATTAGCTCAATGAGGGAACAATGTGGATAGTGAAAACGTGTTTATTATACATTTAGAAATTGTGAGCCTAGCAAAGTAATAAGTTTTGACATTGTAGACCTTTCTATCTTCTATTATATTATATGAATATGAACTGTGAATGATTATTTGCTTCTCTTCTCAAGAATACCATTCCCAATCTAGCCTTGATCAAAGTGATAGAAAATCAGAATAAAAATACAGTGTAATAAAATACCCAGTGGGCATTGAAGACAGTGTACATTTAAAACAGTCTCAAAAAAAATCAGTTCAAAATTCACCTGGAATGTTCCTCACTGGTGCCTCAATTTTTCTTTAGGCACTGTGGGAAGCCACTATTTTTCAACTTCCATGTTAACAAAGTACAATCTAAATACGAAACCCCACCATGCAAAAATGTTCTGTCCTCAGTAAATGCTCTTCATTGTCATAATGACACAGCAGTGACAATCTCAACTTCCCTGATTTAATCGGTTTTACAAAAATTCTCCACTATGAAGGAATGTAAACTGGAGATTACGTTCCAACAATTCTTAATTCACATACTATATGAAGAAATAAAAGGTAGAAAATTATGCAGATGGCTGTTATTTTAAAATCCCATTTAAAACCATAGTGGAAGGAATATCAAACAGATTATTTTATACGTTATGATGTCTGCACCAGAGACACCTAGCTGTAAGAAAACATAATACAAAATGGACCTAGGACACTGGCAATATCTTGTACTATGTTACATTTTGATATATTTGATCTTTGATATAAAAGTAAGATAATAATACTGCTGGGAAGTGTACAAAAGATCCAAAGCTTTGCAGATCCTATGAATAATATGGTTACCCTTGATCAGGTAATAACCTACTTAGATAACCCTGCAGATTAGTACTTCCAGTTAAATGCTCCTTCAATGTAATATGTGTTAAATGTACTTCCAGTACAACACATTCATTCAAGCCACATTTCTTTTAAATTTAACAGAGTAAAAATGTTATTTTATCTCATTCAACATATATACTCCCCCTATACTCAGAACTATATCTCCTTTGGTCACAGACACGCACACACAAAACCAAAAAACAGCTCAATGGTAGTAAGAACACAGATCCAAGACTACTGAACAGAAAGGTGCATTTCTTGTTTTTTTCATTGTTTTGTTTTTAATCCTTCATCAGGTTCCCATTTTCCATATAACATTTTATCACAATATTTTTTTGTCTCTATCCCTCATCCATTAAATAAACCTCCCATAATTTATTCAGGTCCCTTCTATACCGCCCCTCATGCCCTTTCACTGCACTATGTTCTCCAGTCCTTTCTTATGACTGCATTTTCTCTGCCTTTCCTCAGTGAGGATACAGACTCTTCCCTGTAACCGTTCCCTGATTCTGATGGCACTTGTAGAGATTTAACTACTGGCAAAAGTGACAATAGGTTCAAATGTAAATAGGGGGGAAAGAAAGCAGTCAATAACCTCAGCTGAAGAACATGACAAAAATTATCCACTCTAAAAAGAAAAGAAGTCCCCAAAATATTATATAAAAACTTCCTTATCAGTGAGAACACATGAAATAATGACACCTTTCTAAAACTTGAGTTTTACTTAGTTTGTTTGCTGTGATTACACTTTTGTATGAGTTCAGTGACACCAACTGGAAGCAGCAATCTTAAAAGTGAATGACTGAAATAACTCCTGGAATGGAAAGGTATTCAACAGTGGGTAAGAAATCAGTCTACTTAAGTGCCTACTTTCAAAATCCAGTTCTAAATGCCACCCTCAACCAATCAGAAAACAAAAACTACTTTCTGTACCAATGTGTCTGATCAAATGGGGAAGAACTTACCGTTCAGTTACACACCAGAAATTAGGTAAATGCCAAATACATCCAAGAAAACAGTAAAGTACTTGTTTGTAAATAAAAGCTACATTCATTGACTACAATATTCAGTATGAATTCTTTACTGAGCTTTCATAAATAAGTCTATTCAGAGCACTGTAAAATATTCCTATGGGGAAAGAAACTTCCTCTGTTTAGGACCTTTCACTCGCTCAATATGCACATGTGTAAAGATATGTACCTGTGCTGGTTTTGGCGGGATAGAGTTAATTTTCTTCACAGTAGCTAGCACGGGGCTGTGTTTTGGATTTGTGCTGGAAACAGCGTTGATAACACAGGGATGTTTTCGTCACTGCTGAGCAGTGCTGACACAGAGTCAAGGCCTTTTCTGCTCCTCACCCCACCCCACCAGCAAGCAGACTGGGGGGGCACAAGAAGCTGGGAGGGGACACAGCTGGGACAGCTGACCCCAACTGACCAAGGGATATCCCATATCATATGACATCATGCTCAGCATATAAAGCTGGGGGAAGAAGAAGGAAGGGGGGCACGTTTGGAGTGATGGCATTTTGTCTTCCCAAGTAACCGTTACGTGTGATGGAGCCCTGCTTTCCTGGAGATGGCTGAACACCTGCCTGCCGATGGGAAGTGGTGAATGAATTCTTTGTTTTCTTTGCTTGTGTGCGCGGCTTTTGCTTTCCCTATTAAACTGTCTTTAACTCAACTCACAAATTTTCTCACTTTCACCCTTCCAATTCTCTCCCCCATCCCACCACGGGGGAGTGAGCGAGTGGCTGTGTGGGGCTGAGTTGCTGGCTGGGGTTAAACCACAACAGTACCCATACGCATATACATCCACACGCTAAAATGTGCAAACACAAACATGTATATGAATAAGGACAAACATTTCAAACACATACATTACACTTTTTTAACTGTGCATAAACAGTATCATCCTATAGTATCTGAAAGCCATTTGAAGACTGGTGTAGAAATCATGGGTGAAATAAAATCCCTTCCTCTTCATTGCAAATGTTTGTTAAATGTAAATGCTGATATTCTACTCCTTGGAAGAACGTTTGTCTGCATGTGGAACTTCATGATAAAAAGCTTTAAAATCCCAGGTTTCTCTAGATAAACCCCACCGGCTTACTGATGCATGAATGCACTGAAATTGAATTACTGTACAACAGCAATTACTTTTCACAGTACAGTTATTATGAGAATCAGCTTCACAATGAACGCCAGGTAGCTACAGTAGGAAAAGTTAATAAAAAGAAATATCTTTTATTTGCATTTTCCGCTGCAGCAATGGTAGTTGCCTTAAAGAAAAATAATCCTTAACACTTGATTTGCCATCTTATAAGTACATCAACAATAATTTTTACAGGATTCTCTTTACTTTCAAAGAAACGCTAATGAAAATAGAAATTTAACTGCATAGCTAAAGTTTTAATAATAGCTTTTTGAATATTCCCTAATAACTTATTTATCTTTCATTTTGCTTTCTTTTTCACTTCCCTCTATCTTCCTTTGATTTTTTTTTTCCTATTACACCATTAACTAGGAAAAGTAAAAGCACCAAATGAATAGTTTTAATTCCACCTCTTTTTCACTATCAAGTTTGTTGCAGTAGACATTTGTTACTGAGCATTATGTCTTCGTGTTCTAGTCTCTTCAGTTTCAAATGAGTGGAGTCACTAAAGTATCACAAAACCTCCTAAAAAAAATTAAAAAAAAAATCACAGCTAACTTTAAATTAAGACTGATCAAGCACATTTCCTATGAGTGAAATCACTAAAAGTCCAGGAAAAGCAACCAAAGCAATACCACAAGTGACAGTGGACTACACAAGGCTCTCAAAGGGATTATTTGGGTTTGGCCCACTGCTGAACAACGCAGGAAACATTTCCACTTATCCCACCTTACGGGCAGTAAGATTTTTCCCAGCTTGGATGTCATGTCTTAAAAATAAATGTATACATCTACATTTGTCACAGCTAGAAAGCAAGCATCAGCGACACTGAATCAAAACCACTCTTCAGTGGTTTTAACTTAAATCATGTCACAAATATTTAAAAATAAAATTTGAAGTTGGCTCTCTGAAATTCAATCAAGTAGGGCAGTATTAGGAAGGAAATGGTTAACAGGAATATCCCAAACTGACATAAATCTAAGATAAATAGTGAAGACTGGGGTGGGGGGGGGGAGTTGCTTGCAAGAGTTTCCATCAGTAAGTAGATGACAAAAGGTTATATAATTGGTTTAGCACTTTCAGTTTTCCATTTATTTTATGTATCTGACAGCACAAAAATAGGACATTCTGTGATAGGATAATTGCATACTGAAGGGTAATTCAAACAGGGGATGAATATGATAAAAATCACACCGAACCAACTAATCACTATGAAAAGCGATGAGACAGAATGATAAAAATTCAACCAGAATATAAAGGGGGAGGAGGGAGGAGAGAGATCAAATGTGATTAGTAGCTTTGAACAAGTTAATGTATTTGAAAGCATAAAGCAAAACAAAAAAACTGAAGGCCTTTCCAAGCCATACTATTTCTATATTTCCAGGTCTTTCTTCTTAGCCTGTTCTACAAATTAAACATTTTATATACTGTGGCTTTCTGAATAGTCATCACAGCTTGCTACATCTGCTAGAACCTGGAAAAGTATGTTGATTTAAATGTTTTATTTAAAAAATATTTTAAATTAAACCATGGATTTTGATGTCTACTTGAAGATAATTCAGTGAGCAGTGTAGGGTAACAATTTGGGGCAATATTGGAACATGTTTTCTGAGCACTTGGATTTGAACCCTTGCAATGGTCGCTCCATTATTTCTAGGGCTGAGAGATATTTTATAAGGTACTCTTCATTTAGTACTTACCCCAATATTACCGCCAGCATATCTAAAATATTACTCCGAATTCTGGGTTTCAGTGCTCTTCGTACAAGCTTCCATCAAAAGCTTATGTCAAAATTTTAGAGGCAAGGTGATGCAGTATTACTTTGTCTCAGCATGGAGCAGAGGTCTTAGGTCCATATGAGCTTTGTAACTCCTATCTCACCTCTCCACTTATGAGGGGAAATGTAGCTATGATGTACCAAAGATGGAACTCGTGCAAAACCTGCACTATACTAAAGGATTTTGTGCTTATGAGGACATAAAAAACTAAGCACTACCTACTACCAGAACATAAAAGGTCACTCACTACACCTCTAGCAACCAAGATGGACCACTTTATGTAATTATGCAAAAAAAGAATAACTTTATTGGAAGGTACACTAAACATATCATTTTTTAAAAGAAGTGACCCTATCCAAACCAAGCTTCTAGCTTCCTTTCCAAAGATGGAAACCTTCCAAAGAAGCCTCTGGATTTCAGCCAGTTTTTCCAGCACTAAAATGCTTTCACACAATACTATATGCATAGTTTAACTTCACAGAATTTGGGCTTATTTTCACTCAGAGCATTGGTGGCCTATATTGGTCCTATATTTTTTTCCTCCTTAGGCAAAAACACCATCTGTATGAAGAGGCCAAACTAGCTCTAAACACTCACAAATGTTAGAAAACATTCAACTACAGAGCTCTAATTGAGAGACAAACTGTTCTTCCCCAAGAGCACTCCACACCGATGGAATAGATCTACACTTTCCTTGTGTATAGCTTGCTGGTCACCTCTCGCTCTAAACCAGTGCTGCTCCAAGAATGTTTTTTTCACATTGTTATGATCTCAGAGCAGCAGTTTTCTCTGCTAAGGAAGAAGGAAAACAATCCCCCCCGAGTCAATATTCTGCAGGCTTCTGGAAGCTGTTGCACACATCTTAAAGTGCAGTTTTTCTCTGAAAAACAGACTGTAAAAATAGCATTGCGGGGTTCCATGTTTATTGTCTTTCTCTGCTTCCCCGCCAAGTGTGCTCAGTTTACAAGCTGAAATATGTTTTACTTTGCTGCCAGCCCAGAAAATTCAATCTTTAAAACATAGCCAAATTCTTTCCTCCCTTTTGCACCATAACAAAAAATAAAAGGCTGAAGGTGAAATTGTATCTACAGTTACACAAATGGAATCCCTGTTCTTGGGTGATGCTTTAAGCTCCACAGTTGACACACAAAGACCTTCAGCTCAATTGAGCAGACAAATCTGGCTGAAAGAGTGGCTGGTGGTAAATGGCATCACCATAATGTCCTGTTAGTCTGTTGATATAGGGGATGTAAGAGGAACTACTGTTACAGACAGTCACCTAAATTTCTAGCAAAGAATAATGCAAAATGAAAACTACAAAAGGAAGACCTGTTATTCTTTAGGACATGCATGTTACATTGAACTCCTATTTGATATAGTAAAACACAGAAGTCAGAACTTTTTCTTTTTTTATGGTAAATCTAATCTAATAGGATGCCAAAGCTACTACAGAAGAAGGATCAAAATGGAGATTAAAAAAATCCACAAACCCCAAAACCTACAGATGCACAGAAAGCTCAATGTAGCTACTTAATGATCATTAATAAGTTGCCTTTAGAGTGATGTAGTACTTACCACAATTAGAGGAATTTTTTATTTAGTCCCCTGTGAGGCATCTGCATCTTCTAGATTTAAACTAAAGGACCATTATTTAACTCAGAAGATTCCCTGCAATACTATTTTTATAATAGTGAGCACTGAAATTAAGTTGCTTTGATTTGATATTTTGAAATCTATCATTTTAATGCACAACCATACATAGTTATATTTTACTGAACACAAGCGATACCTTACAAACTCATAAGGGAAACTGGTAGTCCAAACCTAGTTACACTCTCTTGCATTTATCTATTGATGGTATAAATAATTTATATCTATTCTCCTGAACACTGATCTTAAAATACTTCTGAATGCTTTAGCATTTCCACTTCAGCACCTTCAATAGCATAGCCTTCAGAGCAGAGCCTAAATTATATACTTAGTTTTACATCATAGAATGAAATAGCAGATTGATCTGCTGCTTACCCGTACAGCTTCAGACTTCTTATGAAACATTTCTTCCATATTCTTTGCTAACTTTTTCACAAGCTGAAGGCCATCAATTTCTTCTATTGCAACATCCTTCTCATATTCTTTGTATTTCTGGAAGAAAAAAAAAAAAAAAAGGAAAAATAATTAAGGAAAAGTTATTCACAGTGAACCAGCTGATATTTTGACAACTAATTATTAGTTTCATATTACATTTTGATGACATTCTTCATTTATTTGATGTTTATTTGTGTGACAGAAGTCTGCTTTGTGCCAAGATGCTGTCACAGGGATGGAACAACTGGGTTAGAACCAGAACTCTGTTAAGAAAATATAACACAAATATTTACCTTGTGCACTGTAGGAAAACAATAATTCCCCTTCACAATGTTTAAATTACCTCTCCCTGCAACTGAACAACAGCCAAAAAAAGTAGTAAAAAATCCTCATATCGCATCCAAAAATCATTTCAAACCAGTGATATGCTTGGCAATCCTCTGTGCCTTAGCAACCTAGAATCCTCCTCCTCCTCCTCAGCTGAACTTGTAGACGTCTACTTCACTTACATTACTTGCATTATCAATTCTTATACTACAAGCTTATCTAGATATTCTTAACTTTCCATCCAAAGAAAACCCTAAATAAACCACATAAACATGAGTCTTTATCCAAATGCAAGCCTAAAAGTATCCTTTATACAATATGGATGAGCATTATTTTATGGTCTCTTTTCACAGGGTGAATAACTCTCAGACTGGCTAAGCACTAAAAATACATTCAAAATAATTTTTATCCTCTGTTTTCTGCATATCAACATTTTTTCTTTATCAGTGTTTACAATGAAGCTAGTAAAAAGATATTATACAAAAGGCATAATATTCTTTGAAGTCAATGTTCAAACCATTTAGTACTGAGAACATTCCTCTTTCCTATGTCATTCCATCATAGCCTGTACTCTAAGAAGTGATGGCTTTCAGTCTAGTTACTTGCTTATCTCTATTTAAAACATGTATGAGTTGCGAGGAACTAATCATCACCCATTACCGAACCCTTTACTCGTTCACATAATTGTACCTCCATGTTACTGTGAGGAAGATGAAAAGCATACCTGGCTTCTGCCAGCTTTAGCCCTATGTGCAAAAAATATCTTCCAAACCTCTAAAGCAGACTCTTAGTGCAACCCACAGCACAATATTTGAGTCAATAAAGTGAGCTGGTATTATTAAAAAGATTTATCAATAAAACTTGCCTATAGAATTACAATTATCTCCAAACCTTATTAACTCCAGAGAGAGAAGAAAGAATAACAACATCAAAAACAGTGGCTCAAAGCACCTGCATGAACATTAAAATGATCAAAAAGGTGAATAAATCAGGACCAGTCATGTCCTGGTTAGTGATGGAAGGACGGACTCTATTGTAAGCGAATGCCTGCACATATTGTACCCATTTCTTCTGACAAAACTAATTTTCAAGGCAAAGTGACACTTCGGACTTGCTTTAAATCTTTACACTTCTCTGTAATAACTTGTGTGAATGTTTTGATAGGCAAATAATATTTGATAAAACATCATTTGCAGACAATTTCATAAGTTAAAATATACAAAATTGCCAGTAAATATGTAGGCCACTAAATTTTTTATATACCATAATTTCCCCATTTCAGTAATAATTTCATTTTTTTCCACACTATTTCCAGTTACGAGGCTGTATTCTAGCTGAGATTTTAATATTAATCCAAGTAATCTATGAAACTCAAGCAGACCACCTGCATTTTGCTCCCTGGAGGCAGGAGGGGAGATTTGTTTTTTCCCCTTCTTGGTCTGTATTTAAATGCCATAAGCAGAGTTCTGATTTCAACTCTGCAAGTCCATTTATGCCATTACTAAACTCACTACTCTCCACTCTGAAAAAATTAATTTAGGATAGCACAGTGATTTGTCTAAAATAGAAAAATATTGGGTTTTTTATTTACTGGAGAAAATACAAGAACACAGTAGACACCAGAGAGGTAAATGTTATTGTAACAAATACTAGCTGTGATAAAATGTAGTAAATTAAAAGTAAATTGAAAACATTGACATCATTAATTAACTGGGAAAGTCTGCTCACATCCCACAGGATTTGAAGCTTTGGAGAATTTAAAACAAATGAAACAAAATGCAGTGTCATGAACAACTATCATATTCATTATGTCAATAGATCAAGTACAAATTTGAATCACTTATTTCAAGCGGCACAGATCATGTTCAACATACCAAGTTCTGATAAAAATGGTTTCCTTCAGACTTGACCTTTGAGTTCTTCAAAAGTATTCTAAAATGCATCACTTCAAGAAACTGTTTTCAGGTCATCAGTGAAGTGATGAAAACAAGGAGTTTATTCACTGCCTTTGTCTGAAAACTGAATGGTACAGTTGAAGTCGTCAAATTTTCTAGGCACAGAGAATCATACCATATAGTCCATTAGGCTATTGTGAGAACATATTGAAAAGCCACCCTTCTCAATTTTGAGTAACTGGTGGTTTTGAAAATTAACAATAACTTGCACTCAAAATAGGTGGGAATGATTTATTAACTGATAACTTATTATTTTATAATTATGTTAGTTCATAATACTTAAATTCATTTTTTCCTAATTTAAATGTCGAAGTTCCAACATAAAAAAAATTGGAGGAAATAGAACATATTATTTAAGTTCTGTTTGAAAAGATCACACATCTTGCATGGTGCATCTCTAGTCAATTCTTGGAAACCTTCAAGAACATTTGCAACAAACTTGGAGCATTTACTTGATCTGCAAGACCTTGGCAACCAAGAGATTTACATAATGAGAGGTTTACATAATATGTATTTTACATTCATACATTTCATTGCCATAAAAATACTTCTATTATTTTTTCAGCCATCAGTGGAAGATTACAAAACAGGAAAAATTATGTGGTTGGAAAAAACACCAGCTATTTTTAGTATCCTTGTGCTCTAGTGATTGTGTCTGGAGGGAAGAGGTGCCAGCTTAATCTGTGCGTGTCTGTGCACTTCCTCTTAGTACTCAATGTGCGTGAGGCTGGGAATTTAGATTCACTCTAGAAAGCATTTGATTTTATAATAACTATCAATGCAAGAAACCTGAATCACAGCTGATAGTGAGAAAACAAAACCACACCAAAACTGTAACAAAGGACGTCATTAATAATGGATTGTCCTCCTTTCACTGCAGAGGCTGTCTGACCTCCAGGCTCTCATCATTTCCCTATCACTAGATTTCACATATTAAATTTGTTTTTAATTTAAATAAATTAGCTAAAACTGCAGAGACATAGTTCCTTTAAATTTGAAACAGTTTTAAATGAAATTATTTGTTTTCGTTTAATGTAATCTTGAGAAAACAGCAGTGTGCCACTAGAGTTGCAATTAAGCAAAATGCTATCACAGACAGTGGTGAAAAAAACCTGGCTTCTGGGCCAGGCTGTGTTTTATATTCCAGACGTGCAAACTACCTTATAGTACTGCTACTCTGAATGGCTCTTCCAAGCAATGCCTTAAATAGCCATTGCAATCCACTGTAAAAAATATGAAGTTGATGATAAAGTTTTTGGGGGTTTTTTGTTTGTTTGGTGGTTGTTTTTTTTTTTTTTTAAAAAAAAAAAAAAAAGATGGAACCCTTGATTTTTTTCAATATTCCATAATTTTATTCCAGTAAGAGATACTGAAAAATTCTCATCAACGTTTATAACATACCCAGTAATACATTTGTACTGTTATTAAAAGGAGAGAAAACAGCCTTAACTTTGCTATAAATAATTGACTTGCATAACAAAATGGTATGAAAAGTTAGTCACAGTTGGACATTTTTTTAGATAAGTGGATTTCTAATTGTCTAGAAGATCAAGCAGATAGAAATTCTGATTTGCTGCATTATAAAAAAAAACTTGCAACGCTGATTCTTTCTGCTTACAAAAATCAGCATTTGGTAAGAAATTCTCCAGAGAGACAAGACCATTTATCATTTGAGAAAGCACACAAAAAATACATTATTTCTTCAGTATCTCTTTTGCCAGATCATTTCACATAAGCGCCAGGGAAAGACAGACAGTACTTCACTGTCAGAACTTTAACCTGTTCGTGGATTTAGGCGTGGGGCTTTTTTCTTGCATGGTAAATGATCGTCTAGAAATAACATACCAGAAAGCAATCTATACAAAACTCAGGTCTGAAGCATTTAATGCAATCCAAGTATTTGGCACAAAACACCAACACACACACACAAAAAAAAGACAAGACAAATAAAAATCAAAACCAACAAAAACAAAAAGAAAAAAATTAAAACAAACAAACAAATAAAACCACCACACCAAAAACCATGCAACTTGAGTGACCAAGGCACGAAAAGAAATACCCTCTTGAAGCAAGACAATTTCAGAAAGATGCCATACGTCAGCTACAGTTTCAGTTTTTACTCCTTGTTTTTTCTCCAGAGAAATATCATTTTTGTGTTCCTATTTGTATCTACTTCTATTAATTCTTCTCAAAATCAAGATAATTGCCTTTATGCCTTATGTAAAAGTATTTCAAGTTACGTACAAGTGTGTAAACGGTCCTTAGTATCAGTCTTTCGACAAGTCTGTGGGTGCTTTGTACAAGCACACAACACCACAATCATTTATGATGAAAATTCTTCCCACTCCCCAGGATTTTCAGAGCCAGTAAATACCACTACCATCCTGATCAAAGAAATTTATTTACTCAACAGGAATATTGTAATAAACCTTTAAAAGTAATCTGTCAGTTTGTACTGCATATTAGGAACCATATACGCCTCTGAGGTGTGTTCATAGCTATCGCTTGCATAGTTGTACGTACTTTACAAATGTTGCTATTTGAGAGTGTTTTTGTCACATACATGTTAAATATATATGTGCAGGTATATATTTTTCGTTTTATAATGAAAAAGCAGAACCAGCAGGCAAATGAAAGATCAAATATCCATTCAATCTATCCATTGTTTCCATGAAAAAAAAATGTTTACTCCATGCCATTTGCAAACAAAAAAAAAAAACCACCAAAAAACCCAACACCAAAAACACTTTCAGATGTTCAAGACTCAACATTGCAAATGTAAAGTGAGATTACAGAAACATATACATTTGATTAAATCACCAACTTTTGATTTCAATTAATATCTATTGCCCAGTAGAAAGGCTGTGCTGTGCGTTGCTTGAACTGTTTAAACTTGCTTCAGACCCTCTGCCATGTAAGTCCTAACAGTGACTCCCTTTGGCACAGCACAGAACTGCTGGTTCGAAGTGCCACATGAGTTATTGGCTTATTGGAACTATTTTAATTCTATATTCGAGATGTCCCGACAATCAAATGTAATCAATTAATGAGTCTGCAAGGCTGCAAAAAACTTACAGCTAATACAATTGCTGCTCTTAACGTGGTTTCTCTAGTTATAGAGTCAAAAGCTATATCAGTCCTAAACAGAGTTTTGTCTCAGTTAATTCTTAGGGCTCTAATTAAGCCCTAAACTCGTGGATTTCTTCACTAATGTTGACTTTCCTACTGAAAGTAACCTTAGATTTTTAGGTCAAGTTCTTCTAGAGTGTAGGGATCAGAAGGTTGATAATATACTACATTTTTATGCATCAAGAAAAACTTTTTTTTTCACTAATCTCAATCCTCATCACAATCAAAAAATAAAGTTCACATTGATTTTTTTATGCTCTTCTCATTGTATAATAATTTTTATTTATATGTTATTAACACTACTGCACAAAATTTAAAACAAATGGCATTTATTCAGGGTGCTTTTAAAACACCTACTTTTTACACTTTATGGGGTTTGTTTTTGTTTTCTTTTGGTTTTGTTTTTTGTTTTTGTTTGTTTTTGTTTTGTTTTTTTTTTTTAATTATTAAACCCTAAACCTACAATTTATGTGGAGCAAACTGACAATGTAGTCACATTAGGTGCTGACTTACACCATTAACAGTTCTGCTGAAATTAAAGGAACTATGCACAGTGCAAGGCTTTCCACTATTATCAAAATATGGCTCTGAGCTTTTGAATCAAAACTAAGAATATAAATTACTCTTGATGGGGAAAATCTATCACAGCATTTTATAAGACAATATCACTTTAAAACAATGTCCATGTGCAAATTGATGGGGCACAAACTGTGAAAGTTCAAACCTTATGTGGCTCGAGCTGTTGCAGTGCTCTACCACACCAGCACACATCCCTTCTGCATGTGAGAGATGGTAGAGCAATTCCCAGCAGAAGATTTAGTAATATACAGCACGGCCCCTAAATGCTTCATCAGAAATGAGGGGTCGCTAAGAATATGTGCACTGTTGGAATAAACCTGAATTCGAAGCCAAATAAAAAGCAGTCTCCAGAATTACATGTGCATGTGAGTGGAAATCTGAGCTTTTGCATTGAGCAGAAGGGTACTCAGATGGCGCTACCACAGCAGAGATATCAAATACAGATGGTGCACTACTCTGATAGACTCATCTGTGAATGTCTCCTTAGTGAAAGATTTTGTATTTTCCCATTATTACATTGACCCTATGGTGATGTGGGTTTTTTTAACTAGAGCGCCAGTGTTATGTTGTTATTATCTGGTCCTCCTTACTCTAAAATGCATTCAGTGGAGCAACTTTAAAGCCCTTAACAAAACAAGCAATATTAAGAGTTGTTTTTATTTTGTTGATGATGGCTGGTGAGCATTTACAAACAAAATTATTTTAGTTCAGAGCTGGTATAGAATTTTTCATCCACAGAGCTCCAAAGACTTTATATAAAGAGTATCTATGATAATTTCCATTCTGTACATGAGGATACTGAGATACAGATAAATTCAGCGACATGCCCAGTGTCACAAAACAGTTCATAACTACAAAGAGAACAAGCTCTCTTGGTTACTCTTCCACTGCCCTGCCCAATAGACCACAGATAACTTTGTTAAGTTCAGCTTGATCTGTATGGAAAGATGAGCCACAACGGCATGTTTCTCCTCACCTTGGCATTAGAGAACTCCTTGATAATTGGGAGTTTGTGTTACACCACATTACACACTCCTATTAACCTTTACTGAACCTCTTTGTGGTGATGAAATCCATCAGCAATGACCAGTGTGATGGCACACACATTTTCTTTTCTGCAGAGAAATTTTTATTCACTTCATCAAATGACTCCAAGGAGCTCTACGTTAGCCTGTCACATTTGACTCTTGCCACACACTGGTGTCCGAGGAACTCCTGTTGCCTCAAACTCTCATTTAGTTATTTCATAAAATACACTTTGAAATGCAAAATATTGAAATATTTGTTGCATACTATTTTACTATGATTAGCTACTCAAAGTTGTACCTGGTATATTGTAGCTAAAGATCAGCTATCCTGGGAAATTTGTTATCATCAGCAGACTTGACAAGGATAGTTACTGCTTTCCTTGCAAAATAATTTACACACAATGTAAGTATCTTACAGTCATTGCAGGGGCACTATATCCCCAGCATATTCAATCTTTACAAAGATATTTACTTCTGACCTATTTTTACCTCATTGCTACATGCAAGTGCTACAAAACCAAATCAATTAAAGCGTTAAGCTGAATGGTAATCAAAAACAAACCAACCAACCCAATTCCTGATTTAGCAATATTCCTCTGCCCTGTCTGTGAAAGGTGTCCACACAAGATATTTCCTCAAACCTTTGCACAACTAGCTACGTATAGGTATACCATGTAAACAGCAATAACAGGAAGAGTCTTGAATATATACCTGGTTAAAATAGCTGAGCTAGTGTGGAAAGATACAAGCTACTCTGCAATACAATGAGTATTTCTCATCACAAATAAAATTTAAAAGCATCAGTCACATTGGTGATGCATAAATTATAATATTCTCTAATAAATAAAAAGATAAGGAAACACACTCCAGGAGTTTCAAAGGCTTGCTTTCTCAGACTAATTCAGTATTGCAATTTTTACTTGAAGTAGTTAATAAGCCTCCACCTAAACAACCATCACCAAAAATGGGTGATCCAAATAACAATCTAGTTAGAAGATCTAGTTCTAAGCAGTTACAGGTCAGGAATACACTCCCATCTTTTACAGAGTTGCTTTGGGTCAGGGCTAGCCAGAGTAACAAAACACGTTTGAGAAGGTTTGCCTTGCTGCTGCCTCCCGCGTCCAGTGGCAGAGGCCAAGGCGACTTCAGTCTCTTTTGCAAAAGAGTGCCAGCTCGCCATCTTTCCTGACTATAAACTCAATCATATCGAAATTCATTGAAAAAGCAAATTACTGTCTTGTAAATTCTTTTAGACATCTGAAACACCTTCACAGGCCAGCATGGGTGTTTTAAGAGCCAGTTGACCAAGACTATTAAAAACTGCTTTAGAAATATATTTTACAGAAGCTATCTATGCAATTATACCTACCTTTGCTTCTGTTTTAGAAGAGAACATAAAGAGAACATTTAATCCAAAAAGGAACATTCTGGAACCACCCTGGAGACTCCTTTTTCCATAAGGACGTACTTGATACTCTTGAAAATTCACTACAGTATTTCACATGAACTGCTTTAAACAATGAACAAAAAACCCATAGGTATAAATCTGCAGAATCACAGTATGACCCAGAGGGCAGGTTCATCCAAGGCAAAGCCATCACTATATTTTCAGGTGAAAGCAAGTACCTTACAAGCATACACATCTAATTTGCTCCTCTCAAAAGACTGAAGAAATGTGAGAATGCAGTCCTTTCATTCTGGATAGTTATTCTGAGTCACTGAAGATTCAGAAGTAGGGAACCTGACAACTTACTATTTTCACCAATTTCTCAGCTGGGATGAGATACTACAACATTTTCTTTTGTACACCAAACTGCATTGGTCTTCTCTGAAAGCTGTTATGGTTACTGGAAACAAGGACAACCAAAAGAGACAGCTTGCTTTGTGCTGTAAGGTCACAGGATACATCCATAAACTAATTCTTTCAATTAGATTTTCTTTATAATGCTTTTTTTTCTCATTACACTTCCTGTTATCACTCTGTGTGTGTCTCTGCTCTCCCTTCAATTTCTGCAGACCTATGTCTGCATTCCACCCAGCTGTTGTTCTGGGTTTCAGAATTTCTATATACTTTCATTAGACGATACTTATTTTCCATCTCAGAAAAACTAGACAATTGTCTCCCCAACTTCTATGATTGCCCCTAAATAAGCAATAAAATAAAATGAGCAACAAAGAAAGCTAGAGACAAAGTGGAGGACAGGCACAAAAACTGAAGTACATTCTGAAGACAAACCGTTGCTTAGCAATGCCCATGTCTTGTGACAAGATTTAAAAGCACTGCTCATTTAGAATCGCTAATGGTTATTGTTCCTCAGAAAAAGAAACATGTAAACTCATCTCCTTGGGACACAAACTCTGTTCACAATTTAGTGTTCTCTACAACTAACATTCATCTGCTTGGATAACACTTCCAAACCTTTCTGTATCCACCTGATGAAAGTATTTATATTGATTTAGGGTTTTAGGCAGGTATCAGAACATTATGTATCAAAGTGGACTTGTAATAACAAGAAAAAACATAACATCTGAATATCTGAAATCAGGCACCTAAATTTAAGCTTCCAATTCTTCATTTCATCACTGAATGTGAAAAATGATTTTATTTTCAAAAATCTAAACTCCCCTCAGTCACATCAAAGCCAGCAATGTCGGTATGTTCTCAGCATCTCTGAAAATCAGAGCACCTGCACGTGGTCTGTGTGCAGATGTCTCAAGAAGAATTCAGCAGGCTAACCATAAGAAAAAAAAAAGTTTTGGAAACCAAACTATAGTATTTGGCACTCCTGCAAGTGTGAAAACACATTTGTGTTTTTGCCACACAAGCTAATGCTTTTCACTTTCATGCGTGATTCTCAGTCACTTATAAAACTTCACAAGAAACAGTATAGAATGACTAGTACATGTCATTTCTGTACATGTAGGTAGAGTGGTACATTCACCATGATGTCCTTCAAAGCCTCATAAAACAAACTGGTAAACGCACAAGGAAAAACAAAGGGTTAAAATTTAATTACCAAACCACGTTCAATCCAATATTTAATAACTGCGTTTGAAAGACTGTAATATGATATAAACTAATGCCCTGTACAACAGAACTTGCCCAGATCTTTTTCTCTCTGGATCATTTAGCTATAATGCATATAATCTTAGATGAGGATCTGAAATACTGGCACACTGCTAGCTCCAAATATGTTTTTCCCCCACAACAGAGTTTTTTTCTCTCTCGCACTTTTAAAAATGAAGCTTGAACCCTAGTTAAGAAAAAGCCCTGTGCGTAGAACAACGAACACATCAAAACCACAGCCAGAGCTCTTTGTAGCTCTTGCTTTGTTTTTTTTCTTGGTTTTGGGTTTGGTTTTTTTGGGGAGTTTGGTTGTGGGTTTTTTTTTTTTTTTATGAAAATTGGGTGAATAATCTACAGAATAATAGCTTTTGTATCATATCACACCCATGCTATACCATAAGCAGGGATTCCAAAACATCACTGCAAAGAGTAAATAAACACACTGAGCAATTAAAAATTTTGCAGAGAGGAGGGTGAAGAATATCAGCCTCAATCTCAGTCCATATTTTCCCCTGAAACTGAAAACACAAGACATTTTATTAAAGTGTACATAGCTCCCTAATGATATCACCTTCATCAAAACACATGTCAAAAACTAACCAGATTCGGACCCTCTACTTAGAAATTCCTATAGTCTTGTGCCTGTATAACAGTCTTGTCTTTTTTCCCATCTCACAAAAAAAAAAAAAAAAAAAAGACCAAATAAGAAAATAAGTTAACTACCAAGCTAGGGTAGATTTATTTTCCGTGTACTTACATGTCAGTATTTGATCAGATTGGACACATCTCAACACATCATCAGTTTAGTGCTATTTTTGTAAAATTAAAAAACTTTTGCCCAAATTTAACCAAATTAAATCTGAACCAAAGCTATCTCAAGGTAAAGTGTAGGGTACATTCTTTTTCTGTTATTTACATAGGTTTCTATATGCAGTGAGTTGTACCACACATACACAAACACAGATATGCTTATTAAGCTTTTGTCTGATTCTCAAAGGACTAGAAAGTTTTTGTAATTTAGGAATTCATTACATTACCGACAGAGTTTGTCTCACCAAAAAAAATAAAGCATATTACATATAGCACCACAATAGGTCATCGCCATAGTGTATATGAAAAAGAAGAAACCACTTAACTCAAGAGTCTATAATAGAATGCATAAACTAATACATTTATCAGAAAAAGTACAGAGCTTTTGCGCTAGAAAGGACCCAGCAACAGCTTTGTTTTGCTTCATCAATAAACCACTATTAATGATAATGTATCTATGAATTAAAGATGCATCAATCTGCATAGCAGAGCATAGAAGCCATGAATAATAGCCAAATCAATACTATGAAGTCGTAAAGAATACAGTGTACTCTCCTTCAGGCTGATGGTAATTAATTTACTTTTGCTTTATTCACACATGAGAGGAAGCTAGTAGAAGAACACTTTAATCACATAAAAGTTGTTAATTAGAAAAAGAACACACACTGTTGTCTCCTTACTGTATCTTTTCTGTTCATATGCTTATAGCACTTAAAAAAAATATTACTTCATTTGCACACATCTAGAGAAAATAGCTTGTGTTTTAGGAGTATATCCATATACTGGCTGATATTTTCAAGCACTACAGTTTGAAAGTTTGCTTCTTAAAAGATCTTGTTCTAGTTGGGATGTTTGTTAGTATAAACAGCCGATGTCTAAAATCACATTTCTGCAACACAAATACTCTACTAGGGAATGTATGTATAGAAATATTTTAAGCCTTATGTGGTTCATTATACCATAATGGAAAGCCTTAGCACTTATGTTTGCTTATGTTGAGGCTTAGTTTATTTGATTCAACTCCACTAGTTAATTAAATAATGCCTTTTTTGCAATTAAAAAAAGACCAAGTTTAAGTGATCAGCATCTAATGGAGGCATCCCCTTCTTAGGAAGTAAAAAAGATTTGGTGGTCCTGTTACTTTGAGGGAATGGCCCTAGACCAGCAAGCCTCTAGAAGAAGAAACGAGAGAAAGCTACTGTTCTCTGGTTTTAAAAAGAGTGCCTTTCTGAAGAACAGAATTTTAATATTCATTGTGTTTGAATTCTTTTAAGTACTATTTTTGCACAAAGTAAACTTTAAATTGCTACAATTAACACTACATTTTCACAAAGACATCAACTTTAAGGTTTCCATTTTTAAAATATATTCTTCCTGATAATGTTCAGCAAATTGCCATCAACCGACTGCTACTATTTCATTGCTTAATAAAAGTACACAATTAAGCTAAACCTCAGAACATCAAACAAAGCCGCCTGAATCACAGGTTACCGCTAGTCAATCTATTGATAAATTCCTCTCCACAAAGCAATAACCGTCTTGGTGAACTGCATTCAAGCCTCTAAGAACAGCAGAGTAATTAACATATACTTAAGTTAAAAACGCAAGTGGCTTGAAGCAGGCAGAACAAGTCAGCACTTAAAGCTATCTATGTGTGAATTAGGGTTCCAGTGACCATTTCTGACTCTCAACACATCCTTATGCAGTTTTGCTAAACTCAGTCATCAAGCTCAAAAAAGCCAACTTCCGAGACTGAGCTTGACCTTTGGTTGTTTACCAGCAACTGTGTAAAAGATTCATAATGTAGGGTTGCATCTCCATCTTGTGAGCCTTCTAAAAAAGTTTTGCTGTGAAAGAACATAATGCACATAACCAAGGGCAGAATACTGTCTTAATTTCAAACACCAGATTTTGTCATGTTAACCTACTGAAAAATTATAATAATTATTTAGATTCTTGTCAAACTCTACCCTGCAATATAAACACCCTGAATCTACTTGCATGTTTCCTCCTTTCACAAAATTACAATTTGTCCTTTATTATTACGAATGTACAAAGAACAGTGTACATCAACAAAATATAATTGTGGCAACTGGACATTCTGTTTGCATTTGGAGGTACGGCAGAGCCTGTGCTGCATGCGCAGGACTGCCAGAGGCATACATCTGTTTGTGCAGTTCTAGTTCAGTAGTTTAAGGAATGAAGTATCACCTCATTACAGAGCTGCCATGTATGAGTGAATTTGTGGAGCTTGCCCTCCTCACAGTCAGACAGTTCTAATCTCCTTGCAAACCACAGCGGCAGCACAGAGATGAAGTGTTAAGCTTATCAGGCCTCATCTGTACCATCACCTACTTAGTTAAGCCCAGGCCATCCATTTCTCTGTCATTTCTTTGTTCCTGAGGTGCCTGAATGCATAATAGCCACTAGCGAAAGATACAAGATATCTTTAAGACTTCACAAGAACACCACCTACATTTTTTTTTAAAACGCAAACTGAAAACAATTCACAAGCACCGTTTTAATCATAGGTTGCACTACCTGCATTTTTTCTTACACTAGAATTCTACCTTGTACTAGCACAGCATAACCTTTTACAATAAAACTATTCATTTATTTTAAATTAACTTTCAATGTTTGCATAGAAATTCCCAACTCCGAAAAAGCCTGTATTCTTATTACGGTATAACAGCTGGGAAGGGTTCTGGTAATTGAAAATCTCATGGCGTAATAAAAACAACTTTGCACTCAACCATTCTTTTGGGGCATCACCAAGCTCTCATGCCACACTTCACTAATTCATATCTACAGAACCTGTAAGGCTTCCTGAGCATTATTTATGCTTTAAAAGTACTGATGGTGCCATCTTACATCTCTAGACGTCTCTAGAACACCCTAATCGGGCCTACGTTGAAGGATGCCTTAGTTGAAATGGGAATGTTTTCCAGCCTTTAAAACAAACAAAAAACCACACTGTTCATAATCAGCAATTTGCTTTTGGCTCAATTCTTCAAAATTTTCCTGTTCCAATTGGAGATTAAAAGTCAAACCACAAGAATACTGCCAATCACTTCATCATTAGCTCCTTGCAAGTCAGAAAAATAAAATTATACATTTATAAGAGAGATAGAAAGAGGGAACATTTATTGCAGTAAATTAGATAATTTTACAATAACAGCTTACATTAAAGAATGTTAATTTGATTCCTGTCAGTTTTACAGTTTTCTGTCAATACTGCATTTGAAAATAAGTCAAGGAATGCAAATATTCCAATCACACTCCAGCCCATTTATATCCTTGCTTCAAACGAAGAGTTTTGGTGATAGCTTTAGAAGAGATGTGGGGTTGATGGAAGCTCATTCCCAAAACAATGAATAGAAAATTGCATGAACCCACTTGCTTAAGTGCCACAAGGTGTGAAATAGCATACACTACACAAAAATAGCATACACTACACAAAACGCCACTAGGAGCCCCGACCAGACGACTTTACTAAATAAAACAGTGGAGCAGCAATTGAAGAGGATGCCGGATATCTAAACGTGCTCTTTCTAATCTCTGGTACTCAGTACCAGAAGTGAAAACATGCTTCTAGCAAACTAACCTTTTATCATATGTTCATGCTTTCCAGTAAAAAGTAATGATCGGTTACCAGATTTAGAACTCTTTGATGACCCTGATAGCTGGGAAAATATCCTCCACTATACATCAGGATCTCCTGCCAAAACAGGCTGAGGATACCCAAGTTACCACTAGGCATTTTTGAAGAGTGACTCACTTCACCGTAAACTGTTTAATTTCACAATTAGTGGTTAAAGAAATCACCCATCCTCTATCACTTTTGGTGAACCATTAACATCCCACTAAGAATACCAGCACTAGATTATTTTCTTGTCCCCATCTGGTTCTGCTGACCCAGTGTGTAAGATTACTCCTTGGAAAAGAAAAGCCACAGGGACAGAATGAGGCATGTTTCCGTGAGGCCCTCATAAAAGTCTCTGGTTACTGTGGGATGACAAGAGGAGAAGTGCCAAAGCACACAACCGCACAGCTGACAGGAAAATAATGTCCCAATGCAACTGTTCCTGGATATTTTACTGTTATTGCTTCTGTAATCCTCATCTCTTTGTTCTGTTAATTAGCATGCAGCGGCTATAATCCTGCCCAGCAAAAGTCTTTGTTCCTAGATAATAATTTCACTAACAAGCAGAAACATTTTACAAATTTTATAACAACAAATGAGTCAAGGTCATAATCAGCTGGTCATCTTTGGTTTTCCTTGGAATTCTTTAGTAATCCAATTTCTAAATAATATCAGTTACCTACTAACTATATGAAAGGATCAATAATTCTAGAAAAAATATCCAATTCCATGACTCTTAGAGCTTAACTTCCATATATTCCACAAAAATGTAGTGGTTCCCTTCTCTTCTGGTTTAAGAAGTTGGAGGTGGATTTAAGTGTCATATACGGACAAAAAGAAAGGATAGATAGGTCCTCTTTTTTGCACAGTACACTAAGAGTCAAAACAAAGTTCTTGCTAAATGCCAATTGGGAAGAGAACACAAATCTCCTAAGCACTGCAGCTGTCTTCTGAAGGAATTATTTTAACTTTTCTGTGTCTTCATTTCCTCATTCGTAAAACAAATTAAACTTGTCTTCAGGAAAGTTTGATGCTGAAATTGCTATCATTCTTCAATATCTTTGTATAGAAAGGATGTATAAACATTTCAAATATATTATTCATTCATTCACTAAAATATTTACAAAGATCTTCTGAAGGTGTTTGAACTTAAGATCTTCTGAAATAGATTTAAGAGGACCAGGTATTAGCATATATCACAGAGCAAACCGAGTAAGAATGAATAAATAACCAGAAGTACCATTAAATTTATTTCTACCCCAGTAGGATATCATAACAAACCAGATCTTTGAAGCTGTATCTGAAAATTGAGTTCCCTTGAAAATATTTTGGTAAATAAAAGACTAGCTTTTTTCCTAAAACAGCATACTCACATTAGATATACAATATTTAAGACTTACTTAATATTTTTATTTCTTTCCCAATAATTTGTAGTAAGCATGTTTATACTCCTAATTATTTTTTGTTCTTCTAGTTACTAGTCCTGGCTTGTCACCCTTTATCAGTGCTGAATCGCCGAAAAAAAAAAATCCCACATTAATCCAGGTTTAGTTTCACAAGTTGCATTTGAAGAAATCATCATTTTACTCTATAATAAAATATCTTCTAGACAGGCAGCATATACTCATGCTTCATTTATTTTGTCTTGAGTATGAGAGTTTTAATTCTTCAAAATGAGAGCTACAATAGAAATCAAGTCTGATGTCAACTGTCCCTCTAAAGAGGCTTTAAATTTTAAAAAGCTGAACTGTCACATTATTAGTAATTTCTTCAGAATTCAGCTTTCATTTTACATATAAATATATATTGAGAGAGAGAATAAATATCTCAAAACGATGCTTTGTAGTTCAAATATTGCTAAGATAAACATGATCTGTCTAGTTTCAGGCAATGGCTACAGTAAGTAATAAAATTACTGTAATATTATGGAACAGAGGAAGGGAAATCTTACAGACAGCATAAAAAGTCTTACAATTTAAGCTTAAAAACATTTTGAAAAATCAGTTATTTTACCAATAAATACATCTTAATAATAGTCAAACAGATTTTGCAGAAGCAGTTTGAAACTCCCTTGTTATTTGAGGGCAACTATGGAAAATTTAAATCAAAAGGATTTTGGTTTTGCAGTAAAATTAGCATAAGGGAAATTTGGGGCTATAATGAAGGCTGTATTCTTAGAGGAAGAATGGTCTGGTGGTTGAGATATTAACCTTGGACTTGAAAGAATTGGGCTCAGGTCCCAGCTCTGCCACAGAGTTTTGCATAACCTTGAATTAGTCACTAATTCCTCAATGCTTCTCTTCTCAAGGTATTAAAGAAGGATAATAATATTTCCATAGTCAGCTTCACCTTGCTCTTGGGCTTAGTCTTGCAAATTAGGCAGAAAACAAAATCTGTAAAAGCCCCCAGTAGTCTAGCCCCAAGAACAATTTGTTTCAGGACTGAGAATTAGTTTCTGTTCTGAAGGTTTGACATCAGTCTCAGTTCGCCTGGTGCAATCCCAAACACCATCAAAAATCCTAGGTACTACAGTAATAAAACAGTCAATAATAATAGCATTCCACCAATAATATTTGGATCACATATACTGTATCTGCATAAAAGGCAAAGGCTTATTACATTGATTGCTAAAAAAAAAACCACAGTTAGCTAACTTCAAACCTAATATAAAAAGTCAAAAGACAAATAATTATTTGGTTTTTTAATATATTACTGTATTTTCAGTACACACACTCTGTGTGTGTATGTGTTTAAAAAGGTAAAGAATACAGAATTTTGAGTAAAACTTGAATCTGATGGAATAAAATGTACTTTGCATAATTCATATGCAAGGAAGATATACACAGACTAAGAAGCAACACTCCTTATGTAGCAAGAGTACAAAGTACCTGTCATTCTAAGTACTATGATACATTCAAACAAACATAAAAAATTATCTGTGTGTTTATCTACCATGAAATATTTATGCACATAATCTGTTACTCAGTTTATAAAAATAGTTATCCACTTCTTGAGTAAGTGGATGGTAAATATCTATCACAAAGCATCACAAGGACTTTGTATCACTTAAAAATGAAAACAATTGTTTTCAATATAAATGTCCTATTTTTATTTCCCCCCATTAACAAAGAACTCTTGCAAAATGCATTGCATAAAAATATTTTCCAGCCACTACTTAACTGAAAACTACACAACTCCACAAGAAATAGAGGCTCAAATAATTGCAGTTAGAATACAAAACACTTATTCTCTATTTAGATTCCGTAAAATCATGCACATATCAAGCTAAAAGCTTTTATCAAACACAATGTCAAAGAATTTAAGCTGACTGATGAGCAATCAAACTTTGGATATTTAAAGACAATACTAAAAACATTCCAACTATAGCTGAGATGTTAGTTTGCAGTAGTTTGAAAACTAAAGCTATTACTTTTCCTATCCATAAGCTTGCAGGAAAAAAAACGTGCATGAGAGCACTCACACTGTCATAAGATAGAAAGATGCAGAGAAACACTATTTATAATGGGAAAGGAGGTGAGGTTCATGTGTTGAGCAACAAAAGAAAAATCGCATGAATTTGGAATTATCGATCTTGAACTGGAATTAATTCCTCTTCTGGGCTCCAGTGATGGAGCATCACAAACCACCCGAGCTTCGCATTTTAAGTTTATGTCATCAGCAGAACTCCTCAGTGGAATTATGGGTCTGTAATTCACAGTTGTCACTATTTATTCTATACACTATGGTTGCCTGAATTTCATTTGCACAAAGCATGCACTCACGCACTCATTACCCCTGGACCATCATGTACTTGCATAAATCATCATCTCTTTTCTTCTAAAACATAGTGTGCAATCCATCCCAATGGAGAAACAACAAAACCTAACTGCATAAGCAATTTTCTTGTATGACAGATTTCTCTAGTCCAAAAATAATACAGAGAGAGTTCTACACAAACTATTTGCTTCTCCTACAAGTTCCCACTCAGAAATACAAAATGTCTAGCTATACTCAGTTTCTTGGAAATGATAATAAACAAACCAAATGGGGATAAAAGATTCACATATTCTCCCAAAACAAACCACAATGTTAACAGCTCAAACTTTTTTATTAACAGGTAAAAACAAGGTACAAAGATAAATCTGTTATTAAAACAGCTTCAAAGAAACCATGACTCTACTAACCTGTTTCATAATGCTAACGTGGGGGGAGAGGGGAAGGAACAAGAAAAAATTATATTTAATTAGCCTAAAAAAATTTCTCAGGTAGGAGTAGATTAATCTTTTTTTAGGTTTGTTTTTTTTTTCATAAAGCTGGAGGGAATTGCTTAATGCATTAGATGCAAGTGTTTTAAATCATTTTAAACTCAAAGAAATTTGCATACAGCATATCATACACTTCTGCAAACCCTCCTTCACCTACTTGATCAAACTGACATCAGCGCAGCTCCTACTTGTGCGAATAGTACTCACAGGAGTAGGAACTGCCAGACTGACATCTTAAATTTAACAGCATATATAGACAGCATGAAATAGAGTCCAAAACACTGTAAAAGTAGTATGAAGTATAAGAATCTAGAACTCAAGCAGCAGCAAGAATCAGACTTATATACAATACAAATGCAATATAATATAAAGAGCAAAATACTGCTACAACTAAATAAATTCTGTGAGTGGTCTAACATGAAGTCCCAAAACCTGCAGAGGTACTGCAGCAAAACAGTACTTTATAGCACTTCACAGAGGAATAACAGGAGTATTTGATATTGTTTTTATTTGATAAAAAATATTTATATTTTATATACCCCACTTGAAGTTTTTACTTACTGCAGCTTATGGAAAAGGTGAGAGGTTTCAAAATACAGTTATCCTATAATACCCTATAACCAAGGACAATTCAATATTTCTGCTAAGACAGAAGGTGTACTGAACAGTGCCTTGACATGATTGCTATCATCAATTTCTATTAATCTAAAAATATAGAATTGTAAGAATCCCTCATTGCATTACGTATTTTACATTTGTGTTCTATTTAATCAAAACATTAAAATCAGTTTTATCACTATTTTAAGAGCTCATCCAACAATTACAAATCGCTAGTGAAGAACGTATTCTTTTTCAGGAACTGATACTGTACTTCCCATTCTTACTGTGGCTCCAATACTCTCACCGGCAATTTTGTTTGAGGACTGCAGGTCTGAATGTGTACCAAATCAGTCCTCTCCTTGAAAAACCACTGAAAATACAGATTCATAAAATTCTAGCTTGAAAATTCAGTCATCTGTATACAGACACTCATCTGTATTTACTATATGGAGTATTGATCCAGATCCAAAGCAGTGACTACATTTTACCATGACAATTTGGCAACCATGCCTGCTCAATAAATCTGCCACCAAAATTTTTTTGTTGGAAACAATTTCATGCACAGGCATGATGGCTGCTTTTCAAAACATAACAACCAGGTTCATTTCCACATATAGTTTGTTTATATATTTCCTCAAATTTCCAGCGTAAATTGTCCATATCATGCACTAAGTCGTCTTGTTTTCCACTCCAAAAAAGGAGAAAGAGTGAAGTCTCGGTTTTGAACCATTTCTAAAACTACAGATACAAAATATGTTACTATATTAGAACCTGCTGCACTATTATTTTCAGTTCTGATACCAAGTACATGAAAGAATTAAAAATTTTCAACTTATGTAGCGCAGAACACTAGGCTATACACATTACCTTCAGCTATACACATACAAATCAATTAATCCAGGAATAGTAAACTGGATTAGGAGGGGGGAAAAAAAAAAACCCTCAAGATTTTCTGTGGCACAGAGCTTTTTCATTCTGTCCAGACTCCCACAGCTGCTGACTGGGCTCCACCGTAACTGCATCTGTGCCTGCCTCACAGTAGCTGTTCCACCTGTATGGGTCCATCTCGCACCCAAAGAAAGCGCTGACGGTGCCCCAAGCAGGTCTGCTGGTAAGAACTCGTGGTAGCAGGACAGCTAGGTCCCTCACCCAGACCAAGGTGAGGAGCCCTCACCCCTGGATGGATGTGTGGGGAGCAGTGCACAGTCAGACTGTTCATGCCTGGCCGTTCTGCCCCAGCAGGTGCTAAGTCCCTCCAGCATTTGTGCTACATCTGCTCTCGGCTCCTTTGCTCCTGACACGTTATTACTATCTATTAGCTCTAACTCGGGAAAACAAAACAGGAATTTTCTAGCATAAAGCTGAGGGTGTGTCCTGAATGCCTTTGAGCATTTAGGAAGATGTGAGCACACACAACCTTTGCTGTGACACCTTTGAGGACCTCCTAAGCCAAGGGACTCAGTGTCAGCACAGTACACACAGTATACAGTGCTCCTGGATGGGATCCTACAGCAAACTAGTGCCCACAATTCATCCGGCAGAGAACAAGTTGGTTGCTCTCAAAGACAGCCCCAAAATAAAGTCCTGGAACAAAACAGGGAGCAAAACAATTTCCTAGTGTAGACAGACCAGTGTCCATTAGATTTTATAGTGCTAACATGTTGTGCTGGTTTTGGCTGGGGTAGAGTTAATTTTCTTCACAGTAGCTAGTACAGGGCTGTGTTTTGGATTTGTGCTGGAAACAGCGTTGATAACACAGGGATGTTTCGTCACATGAGCAGTGCTGACACAGAGTCAAGGCCTTTTCTGCTCCTCACCCCACCCCACCAGCGAGCAGGCTGGGGGGGCACAAGAAGCTGGGAGGGGACACAGCTGGAACAGCTGACCCCAACTGACCAAGGGATATCCCATACCATATGACATCATGCTCAGCATATAAAGCTGAGGGAAGAGGAAGGAAGGGGGGACGTTCAGAGTGATGGCATTTGTCTTCCCAAGCCACCGTTACGTGTGATGGAGCCCTGCTTTCCTGGAGGTGGCTGAACACCTGCCTGCCGATGGGAAGCAGTGAATGAATTCCTTGTTTTGCTTTGCTTGTGTGCGCGGCTTTTGCTTTACCTGTTAAACTGTCTTTAACTCAACTCACGAGTTTTCTCACTTTTACCCTTCTTTTACTAGGGGGGAGTGAGCGAGCAGCTATGCGGGGCTTAGTTGCCGACTGGAGTTAAACCACAACACATGTTCAATTACTTCAGCAAGCACTCCAGCTTGTCTGTTTTTCAAAATTAAGTCACTTTAGCTTTACTCCCAAAATGCTCTGAGAATAGAGGTATAGAGAAAGGAAAAAAGTAATTCCTACTTATACACTAAGCTTTAGGCAGACAGGCAATTCTCAGCTGACAGTGAGTATTCTGTGGCCATGTCAGATGAATAACCAGTACCTGTGTGAGACAGATTTATGATGGTTGACTGAAGTGAAAGAAAGCAGAATTTTGATCTATTTTCCTAACAAGTTTTAATCATACAAAGCATTACATGTGCCTATATATATATTATCCAGGATTAAAGCACAAATAGGGAAAGAAACTATTTCTGAAAACTAGCATACATGCACAGGCATGCAAGTTTTTTAGAAAAAGTGTTTGCCAATTCCAAAATAGATAAATATAATCCTCAAATCTGTTAATCCGATCAAAGCAGTTATATACTGAACACTTGCTACTTCAAATATGGCTATTGGGAACGGAAACAAATTTCTGGTTTTAAAGGCAGCATTAAGTTCAGTTTCAGTAACACACTCAAGTTTCATAACTGTACCAGATCCAGAGTGTCAATAGCCACAAAACCCCCTCTGTCCAAGTATTTCCCACCCAGTAGCATTCAGCTGTGCATTTTTCTTTATAGCTGCCTGCCTTCCTTTATTTTTTTAAAGCATCTTGCTCCAAGTAGGCAGTCTGTTACACAAGAAGAGTGAATTTCCACTATGTATCAAAGTGCAAAATGGACATCAGATGTAGTATTACCATATAAGAGAAAAAGAAGCCCAGGTACACCTGGGCAAAGCTCTGGGACAGAGAGACTCTTTTTCCTCCTTTGATTTATCAATTTGCTCTGGACAGTACAGAAATAAAACAAACAACATATCTCACAATTTCCATTTCATGTAATATTTTCATTATGATCATATTTTAAACAGATAAATATGTAGCATTCACTACAGAAGAGTGAATGAAAAGTTAGTAAGTAAAAGCAAGAAATCAATGACTATTTAAGCCTACAAAACATTAGCAGATTTATCACATGAAAATTTACATAAATATTTTCCTGATAGTAATTGCATTAACACTAGCTACAAATGATAACAGAATTTTTACATAGCAAACAGCCAACAAATAAATGGAAGATTTAGTGCTGATTTCAAGCAAAAAAAAAAAATAACCTATGAAGGTAAATAGATTAGCCTGTTGAGGCCCAGAAACTAGCAAGCTCTGTTTTTATCATGTCTAAATTTGTTTGGATTTTCAGTTCTTAAAAAGTCATAGCCAGTTTTTGTTAAAACAATAAATATCAACATTTAGTAGTGAACTAATACAATTTTTTTGTTTTTAAAACAATACTGAAAAACACCAGATGCATACTGCTACACACATGAACAGGCACAAAGCCCTATGTAAAAGAGAAACTTGAAGTAGTAAATTAGCTGTGTGACACTGTTCAAATACAAGACCCACCCAAATGTGAGCATCTCAGAGAATTCCAACAAGAAAACTTATTTGTGCCATTCAGAAATGGAAAGCATTACTTGAAATTCAAGCAGGGTGATGTGTTCTCTGCCCAGAAAATTTTTGTCTCGGGTGAAGCTGTCCAGACAAATAGCTATTATCTATATCTTTGGGGCAACAACAATATACTTCAACATGCTTGGTCCTAGATACCTATTATCCTGCTCTGCAACCCTCCTTCCTTTGATCTCTAAAGGCAAACCATGTACTTTGATTTTCTTTTTCTACTTCGTGTAGCTGATATTTCTTTCCTACAAGAAACTAGAGTTGTAAGACATTTATCAAGCAAGCAAGCTTTTGAATTTCTTCTCCTTACAATTTAATAAAATAAGCTAAAAATCAATACATGTAGAAACAATCTTAGAACTATAAGTGACTGAGGGTGTATTGTATTTGATACCATAGATAAAATAAAACTTGAGTGATCACAGATCACATACCATAATAGCAACAAAGCAGACAGGATTATGGTAATTAAGAAGTAGACAGATCAATAGCATATCTGTTACATTTTAGGAAGTCAGCAAGTAGCAGTTCTTTGAGTTTCTGACCTAGAGAACAGCCTGATACATTTTTTATTGCCCCGGCACAATCTATCTTCAGGAAAGAGCTTTGTTGTGTATTTAGCCTACGGATGAATTAAAGATAAATGTTAGATTTCAGTGAGTTCATTGCAAAACAACAATTTCAAGGAACCAGTCAAAGGTCAACAAAAAATAATGAACTTCAAAAAAAGAAAGAGTTGGGTGTTTGGTGGGGAGGGTGTGTTTTTTTTCTTTTGGGGTTTTTTTTGTTGTTGTTGGTTGGTTTTTTTGTTTATTTGGGGTTTTTCTTCTTTTTAATTCATGGAAGCACACAGAAGTTCATTAATATTTGTGTGTGCTTCTTTAGGAGAAAGCGTGATTTTTGATAGATATATACACCTGAAATTGTATCGCAAAACACAAAAATCAATTTAATTTCAAAAGCTTTGTCTCAAGATATAATTGAAAGAATAAGATCCCTGCTGACTGCTGCAGCACAAGTTCGGGAGAAAAGAGAGCGCAAAGCAAAATATCCCTGACTTTTTTTTAATGTTTGCTAGAGTTGAGCCACAACTGGCCCTGGGCTTACTTTATTTGGTTTTGATTCATGCCTACATCCTGGAAATCCAATTTAAATTTCAGATGGCAGTATAAACTTAAACTGGTTCAGGCAGAAAGCAACCAAAAATCCGAAGAAGTAAAAAAAAAAAAAAATCTTCTCAATTAACACAGAACAAATTTTGAGCCAAATGTTTCATAAAAGATTTGGATTTTGTTTCAGTTATTTCATACAACTCAAAATATTTTTTTCTTTCCACATAGGGAAGTTGATTTAACCAAACCACTTTCTCCAGGGTGTAACACTTCTTAATTCTACTTGATCCTCTGGGCCTGCCAATGCACACTACTAACCTCAGACCTTAGAAGGTGCCTCTAGGCTCACTCACAGCAGTATTATGTTCTATAAATAGTCCCTGAACACTTGTAAAACATTTTTTAAAAATTTTTAGTGAATTTAAAACTAAATGTGGAATAAAGTTTTTAATTAAAAGTACTTTCAATTATTTGCTTTACTTACACATTATTTCAATATTGTATATAATATCCTTGTTATAAAATCATTCTAAAGAAGCTCTTCTGTTAAAAGTGATAAACAGTCAAAAGACAGTGGCAGGAAAATGATGCAAATGAACTCTGTTCACAGATCAGTTAGAAGTTCTGAATTTTTTTTTCCAGATAATCAGTCTTCTGCAAACAAAAGTTCACTCAGTTATACCTATGTAGCAAATTCAATATTTGGCATTAAATTATTTGCCTTTTATTAATTACAAAGATAAAAAAATGTTCAGTAAGACAATGCATGTAATGCAATGCAGCTACGCACAGTGTAAGTCAAGCGGAAGCCTACCCCATATTTGATAGGATAGCTATGCATCCTCAGCCTATTTTTTATTCCTTTCATATTTTCTAACATGAAGTACTATTAATGACTACAAATACCAGCTTTGTCGTTAGACAAGTGTTCCATCAATATTTCGTAAACACTTACTCAGGAAACGCCTTTTCAGCAAAAGCAGAGATTTTCAGTCACAAGCAATACCCATCTTTCCCAGTCATTTTACACTGGATCATTTTCCTTTAATGAATCCTTGTTAACAGAGATGTCTTTAACATCAATGGGAATAGTTGAGAAATGCTAATTTAGAGCATCAGAGGAATAAAAGGCTCCAGATATTACCTAGAAGGTAGGTTTAGACAAGGATCAGAACTACTAGATATGATTTCCTATTATTGAATTTTCCTGAATATTATACAATATTCACAATTATTTCCTCTTTCATTACTTTCAGGCATATACAGTTAAGTTAAAAAAAAAATTCGAAATTCAGCAACATAGCACTACCAATACCACTACATCACCCACTCTTTGCTTAGGGACAGACTCTTTGCTCTTATTTTCATTAGGGGTCCTTCCATTGACATTACAGTCCAAATCTGGAGGCCAGGCCTGAAAACCATCCATAAGCAAACTTCGACCAGTCTCAGTCCAGCAGTTATCTCACAGTGCTCCCAGGAGCACACCGGCTGCAATCTTACCGGTGTCCACCACTGCCTTTCTCCCACTACGCAGCACTGCCCAGCCTAACCTGAGCTACGGGTTTCAAACAGGCAGCAACTCTAACCTCAGCCACTACGAAAGCAACAGAGGCATGCGCACACATGAATGCTTACTGTGAAAGACAAAGAGCAGAGTTGAATGGTACAAGGTGAGGCCAGACTGGATGACATGGTTCAGTGAGATATAGTATCTGTGATATTTGTTGATAGATACTATTGAGACTATCAGTGCCTAATAATTTTGGTACTTAATACGTGTTACTATGCTACTGCTCATACTAAAGCATAAGGCGTGACACAAATGTGGAACACGTGGCACAGGGCATAGAAGAGAAAGAAGAGGACTTACGGGATCGATAAAAGCTGTCAGAGTACAGGTCAAGTCCTTGAAGAGTTTTGTTGGGCAAGAAGCAAAGGTTTGTCTGTTAAGTGATATTCTTGAAAAATAAACTATCTGTGCATCTGCTTAGGGTACACTAAAAACTTGTTGGTAGTTTTCCATCACTGGAATATTCCCTTCGAAGACCAGTATAACCTCCCCACCAGCACCATTTTACACGTGTCTTTAAAGCACTGAAATTACCATCACAAAAAACCCATTGAGGTCAACTAGATAAACAGTATTTTAAAAGATTGACCGTCTCCTGTGCTGATGAGAGAATAGTGGCTTTAAGACAGGACTTCTTTTTCTTTCAATAAGCAGAAGAAACATGAATCTTTATATTTATGAAAATAAATCAGGGACTCTGCTGGGCTCTTTGCATCTGCAAGAAGATTGTTCCCAGCTGTTCACAACAGAAACATTAACATCATCCTCATAAACATTTATGTCCGACACTGGGAGACAGGATGGTAGATTGAGAAATGACCAGTGATTTCCACAGCTATTTCTATATTTTCCATATTCAAACCAGTTTACTCATACCCAGTTATGACTTTATTTTGTTAGATTTTAAACAGATGCAGTAAACTTACACACACAGGCACATGCACACCATGCCAGTTTATAATAAACAAGCCTTGCCTTTCCATCAAGAGAGAAAAGCTCATATAAAAGAGAAGAAAATGACAAAACAGAGTAGGATAAAGTTGAAAACCTTTAAGTTCAAATATTTTAATAGCATGAATATTCTTTAACTAAACCTAAAGCTGAAACACAACATCCTTAAAGTAGAAGCACACAAAGTATTAAGGGGGAAACAATTTTGTGAACTATACTAATAACCATCACTACATTATCACAATAAATGTTGTATTACTTAGCTTCCATTACTCAATAAGCCATTTGTCCAACCAACCATCAACAGACTATAGTGGTATGGCACAGTACATCAATAGTTATGTTTCTAAATATATTCTTTCACTGAATGTAGTCCCTATTTTTCCATGAAGGCAATTTGAAGATAACATTTTCAGTATAAAACATCCATTAAAAAAACAAACTAGCAATGATGCAACATTTCAGATGAAAAAAAAAAAAAAAATCAGCTTCCAAACATTATTACACTATGTATAGTGAATATATATAGAGAGAGTGCGTGTGTGTATATATATATGTGTATATATATAGGGTATACTTTCATATACAAGGATTTGGAATTTTCTTGCCTTAGTGTTGCTCGTATATTTTAAAACCTTTCAATAGCTTAGATTATAAAGCCTATTTTTCTCTGACCAAGATACGCAATTCCTTCCTCAAAAACCTGAAAGGATATGTATTTTGTCAGAGCCCTCGAGTCATTAATTCCTTTGCTTATGCTTAGAAGGGTGAAAGAACTGATCTTGTGGGGAAAAGACAAAGACCAAAAAAGCCACACCTAACATGGCACCGAAGCTGTACTGTTCCCAGGCTACACACAGCAACAAATTACTCTCCCAAAAGAAGAATGCAGGTCTTACATGAAGTGGAACAATTAATTTCACGCTTGTCAGCCCAGTCTCAATAGTGTGTTGATTTGAATCAGATATTTGTGGCGCATTACTGCATGCAGCGGACAGTCTTGATGCCTCCTGAGCAGACATATTGCAATGACGACTATCATTGTAAAACAATCCATCAATAAGAGTAATTACAGTATTGATCAAAAAGGCTCCTTGTTTCGTATCAGAATCAATTCTCAGGAGTTGCCAGAAACAGAAATATCTAATGGACTATTCCATCACTGCAGCAACTGAAACAGCTAATATTCTGGAAAGCTCTTAATAATTACTCATTGACTCTAGATTTCTGCTTCAGTGGTTAACTATACCCTGCTTACTGTTGCTTGAAAGTCAGTCTTTGTGGTTGAAATAAGATTCCAATTCAAATTTATAAAGTGCTAACATCTGCAAAAAAATTCAAAAACACCTTATATAATTTCACTGTGTTCTGCTAATCAGAGAATCTAATTATATTTCTTATTACATTGTTTCTGGGTGAGAAACTGCATTCTGGATGCCAACAGCTCATTTTACAGTGGCTGCTCTTACAGTACTCTACAATAGGCAGGGTGGAATGCATTATGGCTCAGATTGTAAACAATAGAAAGCAGAATACTATTAATGGGATATTTTTGTGTAAGTGTCACTCACTGAATTACAGATGGTGTTGAGATAGCATCAGCTCTTAATGCTGCCCTATAAACCCTAGAAGATATCTTCATAACATGTTCCCGTTTCATTTCAGATTTGTCTGTCCTCACACCTAAACTGTCCTACTAGTGAACTGCACATAATTAAGACTATATTAAAATACATTTGCATGCTGATAGAATCTTAAATTGCCAATAAAAACATATTTAAATTAATAAACTGGCACATTACACAGGCACTGCAAGAGACAGTATTAGAGCATCTCTAATAAAATACTTTCATATAAGACATTAACATTATCATCAATTGGAAATCACTAATATTTTCTCTGATGTTTGCTGAAGTAGCATTAATTATGCTCACTTTCTTTTGGTATTCATGTACCATCAATGTAATTAATTTGGAGTTTACTGAAGTGTGAAATGTTCTGCCTGATAATAGATTTCCCAGAACCTCATACAGCAGTCGACCTTAAGCATTCCAGTTTTGCTATGGCTAAACATAGAGGTTGAGTTCAATACTACAGTATCCTCAATGGTAAAGCAGCAGCATAGGAAATAACAGCCATCTGGCAGCCTTTTTCAAAAATATTTTGCTGATAAGGTTAGCATAAATATTTGGGTATCTCAGCAGACGAGAAGGTAAGATGAAATGTGGAAAGGCACCAATGCTAACAGCATGGTTGGTTCTGACTGCAGGGTGAAAAGAACTAGGATTGCTTCAATTCAGTTTTAATTGCTAAGCATATCTTTTGCAAGTCATTGAAGGTCTTAGGACTGGACTTAATAACATGGAACATTTTGAAGCAAGGATGCTTAGGGCAAAATAAATGAAATTTTGCAAAGTAAGAACAGCAAGGAACAATTATTATATTAAATAACAGCCCCCATTTAGTCTGTCATTGATGGTAATGAGGAAACTCCATAAGCTTATATAGGACCTGTTTCACACCCCACTGAAGTCGAGTGGAATGTTCTTTTTTACCCCCGTGTGTTTAGCATCAGGCCTTATAATATAGAGCTCTCCATAAATACCAACACAGTGAGTACATCAAATATTTAAAGTATTTAGATATCTAAACATTTTTCTCCATATTGTTCTATTTATACCCTCTAAGTTGTGCTCCACTTAATTCTATGTTACTAACATTGCCTTGGTTTTTTTTCCTCAAGGGGATTACATTTCCTCACCAGAAAGTTAATCTACGCTCATCCAAGATGCTTTAATCATTTGCTGCATCTAACAGCTGGCAAAGTCTGTCAAATGCAATATTAAAAAGCCTGGGCATCTTAGTGCATGAGCCACCTGACACTACTACTGTCACAGTTTTGTAAAGTTTAATCAGGAAAGAACTACAATAGTTCAGACACTACCAAACAACTTCTGATAAATACTGACCTTTTAATAAGCACCAATATATTTTTTTAACCCTACAATCGCAAGGATGAATGACCAGTAGTTTGTACTGTTCCCATTCATCTTGCTTCCTTCAGAAAAGGAAAGCTGAGGAAAAGCTTCTCCAAACGGAATGCCTAAAATTTACGAAATTAAGCTTAAAAAAATCTCTCTCAGAAACCCAGAATACAAAACCAGAGAAAACAGATGGCACCTCTTCTTTAAAGAAAAGGTATTTTTCTTCTGTGGTCCCCGTACACACATATTTATTCTGCGCTAAGGGTGCAGACTGTGGCTTAGTGTAGCAGGGCTAGCTTGTACAAGCCCAGACTCTAGATATAGGAATAAAAGCAGCCTAAACAAAAATGTTTATTCTGTAAATGCAAGTAAAATTTTATGACAGTATGCTTTCAAAATAAGACAATAAAGAGTGTTTGTGAGATAGCTATAAATTATAGGACACTTAAAACCTACAGGGAAACTCCCGCAGAGGCAGGTCGTCTCTAAACCGAATGCATGCACCGCACTCAGGATATACATCCTTATGTCTTCATAATTTATATTTTTAATTCATCATAATATTATCTTTTTAAAAACCTTCCTTGAGCAAAAGCTATGCACAGCTGGTGAATGTCATAAAATCCTTGCCCTCTAAAAATAGCTGACAGAGAAAAACAGCTAATGATGCCTGAGGTGTCTGTGTGCTACCGTTAACACAGAATTAGTCCATTCTGTTTCAACAAATCATGCTTTAAAAAAAGTAATTTTAAAATGCCAGTGAGACATTGTTTGCTTGCTGTGCTGTAGGAAAAAAAAGAAAGTACAACTTCCTTCCCTGCGTTGTTTATATCACCATCATTTAAAACTACATATTAAAAAACATAATAAAAATGCTGACAGTGGCATTTATTATTGATAAAGACAGATAATGTTATCAGGCAAGGAGATGTACTTTTAATAATTTGCAATTACCGTAAGATTTCACTATGATCATAAGCCACCTTCACTAAAAAGCAGCAAAGGAATTCAGTTTGTTTCAATAGATTTGAAGCAACTCTTTCTGCCACAGTGTTTCCAGTTTCTGCTCATTTTAAAGGGCCAGAATTCTTTGTAGGTAATTAATGCTTAGAGACAATTTCATAATGTTATTACCTTCCACTAGACTGCATTTTACAAGAGCCAGCTTAGACCAAGGTTTGGTCTTAGACTAAGCAGGTTATAAGCCACCTATTTACATTTTTCTGAACATTTTACCAACAGGTAGCAATCCAAAGCAGCAGAGGCTACAGAGCCCCTTGAAGTCTCCTTTAACACATCAAAGTATATGCTCTGAGAAGCTCCCACCTACAGTCTATGCACAACTATGCAGCATTTGTGACAAGTTATCAGAAAAACATTTAAGAATTATTAGAATTTTTGGACAGATTATGATTCCAATTAATTGTCTTGGTTCTACAGATTTCATATTATAGATTCGGATTCATATTATTGCTTCGGACAAAACAGACATGGTTTAATAACTACAATTTTATCTTCCCACAACATTTTGTTGATTTAACCTTTGTTTAATGACACAGTTCCAGTAGAGACATGCACACTTACGCTGACTGCTGATTTGGATTTAATGCTGACTGAACAGCACCTTACTACATACAGAAGAAAATCCACATCACTGCATGAAAGAAGTTGGTAGAAACTGCTTGCTTCCTTGAGGCTTGAGTCATACAACAAAATTCTGTCTTGTAATAAACTCATCATGTTCTTATAGCGAGACAGCATGTTTGACACGTCTCTGCTCAGCCACGGCGTAAGCAACCTTCAACACTGAGAAACTTCCTGGCACTATAGCTGCGAGCACTGAGACCTGACTGTCCTCTTTGAAAACAACAAGAGCAAAACTAATCTGTTGTAAAATGGGCATAAAATACCACTTATACAAGAACTAAGCTGTGGTAAAAAGTTAAACACTTGGCACAGCGGGTATGACACCATATATCTGAGTAAGAATATCTTCCCTGGCCTTGTTTCATATGTCCACGTATACCGGACAATGACTAGGACGCAAGAGAGAGAAAGTGGATGACCAATACTTCCAAGAAAACAGGAAAGAAAAAAAATTTAATAGTAAAAAAAGAACTTATTATTCAAATATACCCAAATGCTAAAATGCAAAGCCATCATTAAAGTCAGCAAAATATACTGTATATGAACAACAAGATACATGTTTTTACATAAACATTAATTATTGCAACTAGCTTTCTCTCCATCAAAAAGGGTGAGATCAAAGGCATAGCAGTAAACTTATACCAGATTATGGGTACATGCATAGAAACCTACGTATAGTTGCATTTGAAATACAAACCATTGTTTTAGCTCTCTTAACTACTTGCAAGAGCTGAGGTTGCACACCCAATTAGTCAACTATTGGAACTAATGTCAAGTTCTGCAGCATCTTATCATGTTCCTTCCGGTCTGGCTAACACATTTTTGGCAGACTTACCATAGATATTAAAATGAGCATATATTTTTTAAAAGTATATTTATACTAACAAGTGCAAAGCAAGTAATGATGTTAAGAAATACTTGTTCTTGCAGGATTCTTGCTTCATACACATGGAGCAAGACTTGTTGAAAAAATATGCTGAATGTAGGAGATACACAGATTTTATCCCCTCCCCCATATGAAAATTAACTAGAAGCAGGTGCAGTAAATACAGTTGTCAGATATTGCTCAGAGCTACAAAAGACTAAAACCTATTAAAAGTTTTTATGCAGAAAAGTGATTGACTTGTACCATATTTCATCATGCCCTGAAATTTGTTAAATACCATCTTCTAGATTTCCCTGTTTCACTTTATCCTTATAGAATCCCCTACCTTTTTAAAGGATGGCATATAAAACTACAAGAGGAATCTTTTTCTGAAGCAAGAAAGAGTTCCAAGAATTACTTTCATTTTTTTAATACAAGGATCACTATAAAACACATATTTTTCTTTTTCTTCAACTGCCTGCTGGGATGATTTTTTTTCTCATCAGTCAAGCATCTAGTAAAGATGATAGGTTCAAATCATACAATTTCACTAGAACTACTGAAGTATGCATAACGTTTGGGCAGATCTGCCCATTCTATTAATTACTCTCCAGTTATTAAGGCAGCTGTTTGTTTATGAATAAGGGGGTTATAAAATTCAGTCTAAGCAGAAAGATTCTGAAAAATAACTTAAAGTTAGCTCATCTAAGAACAACACGATGCAAACCCATTGCTCCATTTCTAAACGGCAATACAATTTCAATTTGGAACTTTCAGCTCTTCAGTGTACTTGCTATTTCAAAGCTATTTCTACCTTTTCTTCCCAAGGTATATAACCTTTCACTGCTTTTTACAGTGCAATAGCAGTTTCAGAATGAATCAGCTTTTAATGCAAGCATTAAAATTTCTTTTAATGCAAATATAAACCTGTGAATCTAAGCAAAAGTGCAGAATTACTGTTTTGCACTAAAGGGCAACATACTTTTCTCCTCCAATTGTTCTCAAATGCCTCAGCATTTTGAAATTCTTTAAAAATACACAATAGCAAACCCATTGAAGCTAAAATTGAAAATGCCTAAAAGTTTACAGTGCAAGATTTTCATAATCTTCACTCATTTTCTTACCACAATCAGTACAAAAATTTTAGAATTCAGGTTAGTGGTAATTTCTACTCAACCAGTCATAGCCTCATGTTCCATATTTACATTAATGGCTTTTTTATGAAACTTGTGAAAATTGTTTGGAACAAAACAGGTTACTCTCCAAAGCTCCACAACAACATAAGAAATCTCTGTTCATCAAGACCTTGTCCTTTACCATGGTGTACCCAGTTTCCTCCTTTTGGGAAAAAAAAAAGAGACAGATAAGGAACCTGTAGTTTCCTGGAATTCAAACTTCACTGATATCTGCAGTCCCGCTTGCTTTGTGTTACAATGGGTAAAATTACAGTCTTCAGTAGAAATCGTTTGTAGCATTTAATTGCTCTGCTTTTTATCCCTACAGCCACATGAAGTCTTTACAACTTTTAGTCTGAGAGAAGCAAAAATTTTAATTTAAAATACATGTTGTGAATACTTATGTTAATGTCTTACACTTTTCCCTATATGACATTGCAATAAACAAATAATCTACTCATTTTTGTAAAATACTTTTCAATGCTCATTTTCAGGGCACCATAACCTATCTGAACAAATTCAAGGGTTAGTTTGAGGCTGATATATGTTGTGTTAAACTGCTGTAAAAGGGAAGAAATTTAAAAAAAATAATAAAGAATATTCCATTTGTCTTGCTAGTATGCATTTGCCACACAAAATACTTCTTCCTATGTGTATGTTGAATCAAAGAATTTTGAAAGGAAAGAAATTATTATTTCTTAAGTAAGATCGTGTATGCAATTTGCAGACGCATGAGATGGAAGATTTCATGCTTCCAGAAAACTACAAGACTAGCTTATCTAAATGCGTAATCAGACATGCAAGCATACTATTTAAGACATTTTAGTTGGTAAACTACTAAACTAATAGTAATTAAAATAATGTGCTTAAAGTAAAAACTAACAGGAATAGTTAGCAAGTGGCATTTATGTACCTGGTGCTATACTGTGGAAGGACAAGTCTCATTCATCTTCTATACAAAAATTGCCTATGTGGAAGAGAAAACTAATAATTGCTCACAGTGACACATAAGACATGGCTCCTACAATGCATTTAATTGTGATTACATACGGATGTTTGCAGATCGGACAGGGGAAAGACAGAATTAGACTAATTCAGGACTAAATTTAGCCTTCATCTGACACAGACAAATATACTTTTTTCCAAATCAATAGTATAGGACATGGCCAACCTAGGCACCTATAAGCATTGCGCTGCAAACTGTGGCATACCATGCATGACAGCAAAGCTTTGCTTGCAAATATTTTTTCACCTTCCACACCCAGAGCATTACGTTAAATAAGCTGTTCCATTACATTTAAGCCTACCCTTATATAAGAAGTCTCTCCAATTCCAGTTTTTACCATGTGTGTTACTATGAAGCACACATAAATGCAGATTAACTCAGCTAGTTCAAAGAATCTCTCTTCTTCCAAAGACACATAAACAGTTTTGTTTATTGTCATCCTCTTATCTTCGAACTCTCTCAACCACGTTGCCAAGATACATTCTCATGTTATTTCAGCCACTAATAATTTCTCATTTACCTATCTGACAAGTAATCAATTCACTTGTAAGCTTTAGGACAGTAAACCAGAGAAGCTAAACTCATGAATATCTTATCTACTTTAAACTTTGCTTCACGTTGGTGAGACAGCTGGTGTGCTGTGACCACCGCTTATTACACTAATCACAATTATTTCCCTCTTTCCTAGAGCGGCTGTGCTGCTGCAGTGTCCAGCTGTTCTCTCTCACGTTATATGTAGACTGCAGACTTCTGGGGCTAGAATTGTCATTTCATTGCTCATATGTAACTACACACAACTGAACTCCGAGATGCTCCAAAACAAACATCTTAAAATAATTCAATAAAACATACACAGTATGAAAAGTTTATAATTTTCATTCTACCTCAGATTTGTTGCCAGTATTGTTATCCATATTGCAGAAGTTACACAAACAATAGACTTCTCAGTTCAGTGGCTAAATAAATTACTTCAGCTTGGATTAAGATGAGTTATCCCCTTGTTGTCCTTTCATTTTGAAAAGGAAATACAGAAATTTTGAATTTTCAATTTTGAAACAGAAGTGGAGACACAGTTCGAAGGTTGAATTTTTACTTTTCCAAAACATTCCGAAAATGCAAGAATTAAATGCTTTGCATTTTTAAGGACACCATCCCACTACTGAATTAATAATCTTCTGGGTTCAAAGAGGAAACAAAATCCAACTCTGTGTAAGAGGAAAAGACAGCAACCCCTATGTTTAGTTTGCCTAAATAAAAAACTCTTGTGATCTTTCCTATTAGAACTGGTACTGTTTGCTGCAATAGCTGTTGATATTCTCCAAGGATGAGAAAACAAGCTACAGTGTTGTGCTAATTTTCGTTGAGATACTACGTGTTAGTAATATGGGAAGAGCTTCTCCTTTCTCTTGCTTGGATTTGTCAGAAGCATTTTACTTTGTCACCTTGTCAAAGTTAACACTGGAAAATGGAAACTTTAGATTTCTTAGGTAGTGGCTACTAAGATCACTACCAACAGCACTACCACAAAGGGGTTGGAAACACTTGGAAGCAACCAGCTGCAAGAAGGGCAGAGACCCAGTAGAAGCAGCACAGGACCACAGTAGCTTAATGCCCCAGGTGGCATCCCCGTCCATCTGTTTTTCTAGGCTAATCATCTTCTCAAGCCACGGGCCACCACTATCAGTCCTAAAGATTAAGTACTCGCAACCGAAGCAGCCGTTTACATCCACCCATCACAAAGGATGTTTACAACTGGAAACACAAGAATCTGTTTGAGGCTTTATCTTTAACAATGAGCAAACAAAAACCCTCAGGGAAATAACAAATGAACAAGCTACACCAAAAAACAATTTAGCTGACAAACTCAAGCACTTGTAAGCTCACTTTACAGTTGCAAAAGCAAAAGCGTTTGAGCTTGCGTATACAAACACTTTGTGATGTAAGCTTAACTCTGCTTGTCTAACTGTTTCTTCATGACATCACAGTGACTTTCAGTGCACTTTCAGGATGGTCTCACAATCTCACAAACTAAGGTTTCAAATGTGCAATTTTGCAATTGTAATAATGTTTTTTATGCAAAATTATTGTATTTAATTACTATTTTATTTCTATTCAGTTCTAATGTTTTGCATCAAGGAAACATTTCTATGGATGCAGCAACATTTTATAATTCCAGATGTAGATCTGAATCATTAACAGAACCTCTGAAAACCAGACACAGCTGAAAATTACTGTGAATAAAAGCGAAAGCTGCGTCCTATGTACTCCTATAAACCTCAAGAAAATACACCCCTAAAAAGACTTGCCTTTGCATCTTTGATTTGAAAAAGAAATGCTTAGTGTTCTATTTCTACCCACTGAGATCATCTTCCACAATGGAACGTGACATTCACAGAAAGAACCTTCTACAACCTGTATCAAGGTAAATAAGTTGAATCTTCGATTTCAAAAGACAACATGCACAACTAATCTGAGAACATAAAGATGACCAAAAAGCAGCTTTGTGCTCTTCAAATCCAATGCTTAAAGTGCAAACTGATGGTGACCTAGTTTCTGGATGCTGTCTCCCAGTTCTGTGAAATAGCTCTGGTATTGGTAGAACTGCAGAAAATGCAACTTTAAAATTTTGTACTTGTACAGTACCACAGGAAATGTCAACAAAGTTACTTTGGAAAGTATTGATGCTCTCAGGGTACTTTTGTAAAAAAACTAGGGGTTTACAGATTTCCATCCCACTGACAAACTGACAGACAATCAGCTACAGCGATTTTATTATTTAAACTAAAGCAAAAATCTCTGTGTTAATGAGATACATTTGGGAACTTAGGGTCAAACCCTATGATGGTTAACACAGTGAAAAGATATGAAACATCACAAAGCACTTGAGGGGAGTTCCTCACAACATTAATTTTTAGCCTGGCAGAATAATACTCATTATAAGATCCCACAGATGAAAACTAATGTACTGTGAATTTTATACCACTTCATTATAATTCAAATGACTTTTTCTTCCTTCTTACATTTTCATTGTTTGGTATCCTAAAATACCTCTGCTCCTTTTATAAAGCATAGGAATAGTGTCAATATTCATCAAATAACATATTAAATAAGTAATTTTCAACAACTACATATGGCTGAATATTATTGAACTATGTTATGCTACAAAATTGTCATTTCATATCAAAATATGACTTATATAGCAAGGCAAAGAAACACTAAAGAGGCAAGTGTTCTTTTAAGGGGAAGAAAAATCAAACCTTTTATTAGTCATGCACTGTTTTAAAAATTTTTTATGAAAAGAGTTTCAAAGACACCTTCCAACTTTTAGCATTTATTTTCAAACCCTCAAGTTTTACCTACGAAATAAGCACATTCAGTACATTAAGTGACAGCCCAGCTTTTTGTAAGCCACTGGTAAAAATTAGCCTGCTACTCACTACATCTTACACAAATTCACAGACCATCGTACTGGACCAAACACTTCTGGATACCAAATAGTTACTCAGCACCTAGCTTATTTTCATGGTAAAAACTCAGTTTTGCTGCTGTTCAGAAACCACAGAGACACTTTAAGTATTGGTGTCTTTTCTCTCTTGAGACCTTAGTCTTCAGTGTAGGCTGCAGTCTATCACAAAAATATTAACCTAATTACTATAACCATAAAATTAGGTTGACAAACTATTTTCCTATGCTAATTTGCACAATCTCAACAGTTCACTCCCAGTCTTTTGACATTTTATGTGAATAATGTAAAAGGTACTGAGTTTCTTCCACTGCTACTGAAAGAAAAGTGTTTCATTGTGGGCGAAACAATTTCTGTATCATACCACGGAATGGCTATTTTCTTTAATCTCTTAACTTAAAATCCTTCATACTCTATGGCTCCCCACTTTACCATGCTTACTGGAAGCTCCAGGATTTTCTGTACAGAAGCAATGTCTTTCATACCTCTTCAACTGTATACAGCAAATTTTTCCCCTTGCTTTTCAGGAAGTGTTTTTGAGCCATAAATATAAAACAAATTTACAAAGGAAACAAAGTATAATTTATCCCACAACTATGTGTTTGCTTTCACATATATTTTTTAAAGTAGGTCAAAACCTTTTAAATGAGTACTGACAACTCAGACAATTTTCTTCCATCCTTGGAATCCCTCTGTGTGCTTATTCATCGAAGTCCCAGTCTACCCATGAAAATTTGTCTGGGCAAGACAGGATCTGGCCTCACTCTTGGTCAGTAGTACAAGATCCAGCACTTTAAAATAATTTTCAATGTTTCCTCAAAGAGTCTGCAGAGGACAAGAGATTTGCAGTTTAGCACTCCCCTTGCACACTCCGAGTTTGCCTCTAAATTCCAGACTCTCCGACCAACACCCTCCACCCAGCAGTGCATATCAGCATCATTTCCTCGTCAAGGGCCAGTGTTTACCGCTGCGACAGGCAGCGCTGCTTTGAGTAGCCTGGCTCGCAGGCTGTGTCCAATGTTCATTTACAAAAAGAACAGCTGAGTCTGGTGTAACCTGCTAACAGCTGGAAAAGAGTCTGGGGAGGTGAAGGGAGATTGCTCCTTTTCAGAGAGCTGTGGGGTAAGCAGCTCAAGAGATAGCGAGTGGTTGAGTGGAGGCGTGAGATAGTCTCGGCAAAGAGCTGGTGGTCTCCAGCTTAACCAGAGACACTGCTGAGAGGAGGCCACACTTCTTTTGTTCACAAATCCTTTAGCAAAACTCATAAGGGGAAGATTAAGCCATCAGAACACGTCAGAGTCCCATCATAATAATCTAGATAAAAGTATTAAGAATGTCTTGGTGATTTCGGAGCATATCTGACAGACTTGGGAATGTCAGTGTTATAGGGAGCTGGAGGGTCAAAGATTCTTTAGAAGCAGTTGATGCCCCTGTTCTGGCTCACATCTTTGTTTGGGGGAGGAGGGGTTTTTACCTCAGATCACTGGATCAAAATAAGGGGCACGACATGCAATGCAGAGGAAAGGCACTCTGCCAAGGAGCCACTGGGAGTGGAGTAGCAAAGGCAGCTAAAGAGTGGGTGGCTGGGGCAGGAATCATCCAGAAGAAGGAGCTAAAGAAGCCCAGGGCAGAGGAACACACAGAGAGGACAGAGGAAAGCAGAGGGACGAGGCAGTACCAATGCCAGCCAAAACCCTCAGCAGCTGCCTGCCCTGTCTGCCTGCACAGCCTCTCCCACGGACTGCATATACCTTGACCACCTCCACCCAGATGTATCTGTACACCTGAAATGCACTAGCACTTAAAAAAAGTGCATGGTCTGTGCCTTTTACTTAATGGTTCTCTGGCTGTGCAGGATAGAGAAATGACATGTGGAGAAAAAGTTTAAGATTCAATGCCTTGGTGCCAAAATGTCCAGGGGAACAAGTTATATCAGTCTGACAGCACTCGCGCAGACTGCTTTAATGCTTACATTGCTGCAGCTTACAGCCTGAAACAAGCAGTGAATGGGCACTTTTGAAAGTATCATCTTCTACTTAATAAAACTCCTTTTCTCAGAACTTCATTTTCCTGCAAATTCTTGAAAATTGCTTTGTTCCAATGGAAATGTCTGCTAGTGACACACAACCCTTTAAAATACGCTGACCATGTCATGAGCTTCATTTGCATATTAATAGATATCTCTCTCTCTCTTAAGGGATTAATTGCCTTCCCAATAGAATCACACAAGCCCATTTATGGAGGTTTATTCTGGCTCTGGGATGGGGGTGGGGCTGGGCAGTTCGTTGACTGCAATTCTATTGTTTCAGAATTTGGGATTTCTCAGGACTTACCTTTTTACGTTCTTAAACACTGTTCAGTAATCATGGGTAGTATGAAATAGAGATAGACCTTTTAAACCAAGTTTATCCAATTCAACACTGGTTTATATTCTGCAATTATTCAATTTATGATTTTTAAAGAGGATGGCAAATTAAATTATTTGATTATAGAATTCTACAGAGTGGATAAATTGCACATTAAAAAGTAATTGATATACATTATTATAAATGTAAAAAATGAGAAATTTGAGTACAGCAATAATCTAGAACTTCCTTTGCAAAAAGAGAAGTCTATTGAGACAATATGATGCCAGGTTATTCTCTCACACAGGCTATTCTCAACTAACACATGCTTAATGAGGCCACGTTTGTAGTCTCTCCTACAGTCAGTTAGGAGGACATTTTAAAGCACCCTCACAATGTATTGTGACTGAAATTATCTAAATATGCAATAAAATTCATTTGTACCAGAATCCTGGCAACACAATCCTGGAATTCACAGCTTAAACTAAGAAAATATCTAGCATACACAGTGTTCATGTGACAAGAGCTCATTAGTGAACATGACAGAGGCTACAGTGAATTTTTAAGTTATTGCAGTGACCTGCAATACAAGAATCTGCTTGGCGGATTTCAGATTCCAAAAAACCTCTCCCGGCGATAACCTATTTACGTTTCCCCTAAAAGGGATAAATAACGTGAGGGGGATAGACTAGAGCCTTATTTCAGATTAGACACTAAAACCTTTTCTATTTCAATTATAATAACCTTGTATTTATTACAAAATTCTTGGGAAAATATGTATTTGTCTCTCAATCTTTTTTTCAAAGTGTTTTCCCCACTCACGCCTCTGGTTGATCCTTTTTGTAAATTGATTCAATACCAGTTGAAACACTTTTCCAAATGCACAGGAAGAATTTCTAGAATATTGTGCTTGGCACAACTGGGAATACACTGTCTTTAATGACATTCATCCTAGTGCTTTTTGGGCCCAAGGATATGCAGATAATAATAGCAGAAAGTAGTTTTTAAAAAAAACACCACCACTGTAATTACCATACCCTTTTCTCGCATTACTGATGTTTTAAGACCTCTGTCTCTGCTACTTAGGGCACTTCAGAGGAAGCAGAGTCTTAATAAATTCCTCTGCTTTTGCTGTTCTGAAGTCAATGAGCAACTTTGATAGAGTTCATAACAAAACCCTAAGATTTTAATCAGCTAATAATGAAAGTTTGGTTGCGGTGCACTTTATCTCAGAACAGGGTAAAAATATTTAAGGGGATGAGGAGAAATAAGCATACAAAGAGAATGTTATTCAAGATTATAAACGTAACTCGAGCATCCCCCAACACAAAGCTCTACAGAACTTACCATTTAGCTCAAGGGTGTCCTATATGGATGAAGGGCCAAATACACACTCCCAGCATTTCAGGAAAAGAATGCTTATTTTTTCCACATGGGAAAATCGGGTCAAGTCAGGTATCTTAAATATAATCCTCTTTGTGAGCAAAGTAGGTGCAAAATCCTTTCTTTGAACACAGAAAGAGTCAACCAACAATTCAACTCTGGAGTTCAGGGACCACGTGCTTCAGTATCTTGCCTCCAACTACTTCTTACCGTTAGCCTAAATCATCTCAATGAGACTTACGGCAATGGATAGGCTTACAAACTAAGCCATGCTCAGTGTAACTACAGCAACTTGAAATAGGTGAGATGTTGCTAACACCATCTGATAGAATATAGACATTTAGACTTGAAAACTGGACATTCTCAGGGCATCCGCACCACCCTAGGCCTGACTCTTATACATTAACTGGGATCTGTGATTGCCTTAGAAAGATACAAGGCTCATTTTCTCACCAAGCATCTGCAGAGGACTGATCCAAGATTCCAGAAGGATTTTTTTCCCCCCTCCATATTCAGAGAAGCAGAGCATTTGATAGACTATTTTTCCTGCCCATTGCACTCTGTATCAATTGGCACTGCTTCCATGCTTTGTAGGATGTCTCAGGGAAAGAACATAGAAGTAATATTACACTTTAGAAGTAACTTTTAAAATTTACTTGAAATAAAAGAAAAAGCAGAATTTATGTGGTCAAAAGGTATGAAATTTCACGCAATGCTAATATCATGACCTCTAGACTTTCCATGCACTAATTATCTGATTTCTCTTCATGATTGTAATAGGAAGCTTTTCAATCTGATTCTGGTTGAATTTTTCAAATATGTGTTTTAAGAAAAGTTTTAAAAAGCTACTTTCTACCCCAATAAACTTTGTAAAAAGGAGTGCACTGAGGACAAATTATACAACCGGGTGGTTAGGGTACTTTTACCTCATATTGAGAGCACGTTTTTGCTAATACATCTATATTGCTATTGAAAGTTTATGACTGTGATCGAACCTGATGATTAGGACAGATGCATCTATGCCTTCTTTCTAAATTGGTCCAATTGCATCTGCTTTCACTGATAGGAGGAGCCTGGATGCGGTCCAGTCAGCCTGCTTGAAAGGGGACTGTGTGCTCACACCTGATTATGAAGATTAAAATGGAGCTAATTATTAAAGAAAATATTTGGCAAAAGCAGCATATCCTGTTGTGAGGCACCTCTTCATTATGTGTGACACTAATGTAAAATGCTCTGAACAGGACTCAGTTTTGATGTTTTAGCCCTGGAAATGAATTTTAATATACTTATGAATCTCAAAAATGTTATCTTAATCAAAAAACTCTCTAATGAAATAAGACATAAATATATAGAAAATTAGTTAACTATAAACCATTACAAAAGACCACTTCTTTACAAAAAGCATGATCCATACTAGAAGTATTGTGTTGAGATATTTCCCTTGGTAGGAATGTACATAAATTGCATCAAGAGACCGCGAGCCAAATTCATATAACCCTTTTTGGCTTTACTACAACTATAGCTTCAGTGAAGATTCCGAAAGGCTTGAAGCTTCTGATCAAAAAAAGGATTGTAAATCCTATTAAAATGGATTAAGGGAAACACTGCACATTGCTAAAAATATCAAGCATAGTTTAAAAATTCTTCAAATGTTACCATTCCATTACACTGGTAATATTTTAGTAAAAAAAAAAGTTAAAAAAAAATTAAAGAGTTGTTTCAATTTGAACATATATTTTACATGGACTTTATAGCATATCTCATCCATCCTACTGTCTTCCATGCCTCCATGCAGTTAATGTTTTATCACTAGCAGCTTCTTTCTGCAGGTTTCAAACTGTTCTGCAATTACACATCAAAGAGTTGTCTAAGGTTAAAGATACAGGACTACCTACTGGCACAGGCACTGGGATCGGGTTCCGTCTGGCATTACACTGTAACTTCAGGTAGAGCAAATTTCACTCAGGGGGCACTGATCAGTTAGTAAAAGCTGAGCACCCTGGGGAACGCTAGGAAGTCTGAGATAGATCTTTCTAACAAGATCCAGTTTATATACTGGTTTTTCTTTTTCTACATATTTACATAGGAAATACAACACACAATAAAGACTAAAGGCAATTCTGTAATAGGTTCATTTTGTTGAAATCAATTCAAGTAGGAAAAATCTTGTCTCTTGTTATTTTATGTTGCTATTCCTCACGATAGCGCCTGCTATATATGTTTTCCACATATATTCTCATCCATATTGAACTACAGAGCATTTGATGTGTCTTTTCAGAGTGAGCCCTATGTCTATAGTACAATTATTTTTTCGGAGATCTTAGATTTTCGGGTTTAGGTTTTTTCAGGACTTATATTGTAATTGGTTAGGATTCACAGAATACAGATACTTTTATAAGAGCTGACAATGCTTGCCACTAGCTTTTCTGGGACCAAAACCAAAGCTTTATGGTGACTGTAGCCTTACAATTACATAAGTCAGCTCTTAATCAATTTAGTCACTAACCCTTTCAAACATTTCTGCTGGGGCCAATGGGACTGTTTATGTTCAGAAAATTGTGCATTTCCATGACTGTTTAGGGAACAGAATTTAATACATAGCAGTCCCAATTCTCCTCTCATTTAAAGCAGTAATGATTCAGAATATGTCTAAAGATTTGCTTAAACTAGAACTCTAGACACACTAAATGTAGTTAATCAAGATATAGGCAATTATTTCATTGACATACACTTTATATTCTGATATAGCCAAAAACAAGTCAGCCCTTAAAAATAGCCAAAGCCAACCTTTGTTACCCTTCAAAATATACTGAAAGCAGCTAAAAGACAACAGTCATGAAACACTGACTTAGTACAGTTAAAGCCAGGCTACCCTTCAGTTCTGCTGGGTTCTCAGGTTTCTGCAACAGAACAACCTTAAACAGACAGTGCCTCCACACTGTCATCCAAACACAACATTCACTTAGATTGGCGCTACAAATGACTTTAAAGAAGAGAGGATTGAAGTGATTCTTGCTTCCAGCTGTCCACTCAGTACCACCTAAAGGGATGCTGGACAAGACATTTAAATACTCTTCAATGCCACTACTTACAGCTCAGGATTTTAATACAGGCTGTAATTCATCAAGCTGCACAGAGGATATTAGGTGTTACTCCATTTCCTTTCTACCATCTTGCAAAAGCTGCAAATTCTAAGAAAAGCTAAGGGCAGGGGAGCAATGAACATTTAGCAATCTCAGTTTAACCTAGCACTGCATGCAAGGTAACCCTCATAGTCATTAGGAATAGTCTTTCAATTTAATGATAATATTCCAGTGTCTATAATTGCAATTATTTATCTCCTTTAGAATTTCTCCATTATCTATACATTTACTCAGATGAAGAATTAAAGGTAATTTTGGAAAAGAAGATTATAGTCTGCACTCTGTGGGAGAAAGCAGAAGTCTGTTATGTTTTTAACTTACTCATCAGAAAGGGTTATTTGTCCACATTCTTTCAAATATTTCACTACAATCAGAACAGCATGTAACAGGAAAAATATAGCCCCAAATCTTAAAAATCTACATTTTAAAAATGTAAAATATTGGAATTATTTTAATACATAATTGCCAAAAGTAATTACAAAATATTGTTGGTCTCCACTATATTCTCCGCTATAATAATGTTTCAAATTAAAATCCACCAACTAATTGAACAGATGCAAGTTAGAAAAGGATTGAAAATTATGTAAAGATTTTAAGTTTCCTATTTTTCTAACAGTACTGGAATCGTTGCTGAACATAAGTTTCCTCACTGTATATAAAATGCAGGAGAATTAACGTGTTTTTCTTTATAAAGAAACTATTGAAATCAAGAAACTTTGTTACTGAATGTGGCAAGAGCAACTTTATGTGCAATATCAGCATTCAAACCACATGGGGAAGAGATACTTGCCTTTATAAAGCTATCCAATATCTGAGCTTTGGTCACCTGCATAAAACATAGTGAAGATGACTTTGCAGAAAGTGTTAGGTTATGCTACTTGATGCTAGTTACAAACTTTTGCTTGAATACTACTACATCGATATTAGATCTGGAAAATTCAGTACTTGTCAGTATTAAACACACAGTGTCAACTAACCAGTAACACTTGTTTAAAAAGTTGAGGCATGAAGGATTCAAAGTAATAAATAAAAAAATTCAGAACAATTTTTTTCCTGCAACAGATAGCAGAAGCAAATGCCCAGCCAGTATTCAGAAGCAGAACTAGGTGTCTAACTCATCTCCTGCTTAAATACCTTTTCTACTAAATACAGCAAAGGCAGAAGCAGGTCATTTGTTTCCCAAGGAAGGATCCGATCCACCAAAGAAAGGGTTTAGCCGCATGGACTTCAAGTGAAGTAAGAAGTTCATTCCTTTCTTTGGAAATGATGAATGGAGCACCAGGGAAACAAAGAGCCACTGCTGCCTGCCCTTCCAGCAGCCCTCACCATTCTGCCTTTACAGCGGCAGTGGCAACCCCCGCCCGGAGACAGCGGAAAGATACTTGGCATTTTGGTGGCACTGTAGGATATCTGCCTGAGGCAGTCTCCCACCAAGGGTGGAAATCACAATGTTAGAAAAAAATTAAATATATAGTGAAATAATGTAGCTTCTTTCCTAATGTTAGCTTTATGCTGCTCTATAGGCAATATACCCTTGGAAAAGTTTTTTTTTTTTTAAATTAAAAACTTAGTCCTATTCATCTCCTAATCATTTCTGTTCATTGTTACAATAGGATGCCTCTAAAGCCATTGTTTTTCCTGGGATCTGAGGAACACTGAGAACTTAGTCTTATTTCCTACAGTCACCAAGACATAGGGAATATGGGAGTTGGTTAAATTGCGGCTATATTTGGGATGCGGGTGAGACCCACCCCTTGGCTGCAGGAGCACATCACAGCCATCCCCTTAATTCAGCTAAGATTCCTTGAGCAATACGAGTAAACAAACACATCCATGATTATGGCCATGGGAACAAAAAAGGAAAGAGGCTGTTATCGTCTCCAGACAGACTCTTATCAACACTTCCATTAAAGCACAGTAAACTGCTACCAATGATAAAATTACCAGTAAGGAATTTTAAATGCATTATTGATGTACTCTTGGGGGGTGGAAAGAAGTTAACCCTTTGTGGCAAGCATAAGTGTAATACCAAGTGAATAGTATACCACTAAGCTATGGTGATTTTTTCCATTTAAAATACTTTTATTTTCATTGCTAGCCATTAACATGCATGTTTCCAAACACACATCATGCTGGGTGCCTTCAAAATCTTTTTAAGTAAATGAAAGTTGAGTGTAATCAGCATCTCATAATTCATCTTCAGTATCTCACTAACTGCAATTCCTGGGTTTTGGAGGTTTAGGGTGGTTGTTTTTTTGGTTGATTGCTTGGCTTTTGTTTTGTTGTATTTTTTGTTTTCTGGTGTGTGGTTTTGTTTTGGGTTTTTTGTTTTGTTTTGCTTGTTTGTTTTTTGGTGTTTTTTTTAAAAAAAACAGAAAAGCAAGAGACTGAACATATCTCGTGCAGACATTTCTGTTATTTTCAGCCACAAAAATCTCATTTGTCCTATTTCAAACAAACAGCGCATGCATTTATTTTTTGTCTTTGCAACTGGGCTTCTGTTAAAGCACAAATTAACCATGCATGATAAATCACCATTTGTCTGAACCTGTAAATATTGATGGTCGTTTAGTTTACAAACCTTACTGTAATTATTACTTGGTACTGTTTAAATCACCATGCCCCCTGGGACCATTACTTCACCATTTAGTTTTAAAATAATTTTCCAGATAAGGTACCTTCTAAACATTTTAGTTTTCCCCCTAGATAAATCATTACACTAATTGTTTATCAGAAAACTGCAGGCTGCCACTAGATTAGGAGAAAACAGAGGGGCCATATTTAATTCTATTTGATAGAACTCAAAAGGGGAAAAAAAAATTCAAGGTACCTTTTCTTCACAGGATCAAAATTTAAACAGAATAAAATAGGGACACTTTCATTTTCTTGACAAAATACAAATTCTAATACGCAAAGTATGAAATATAACTAATTCCCTTAAATACACTATGGATACAAAACTGACTTATGCTCAGAATATTTAATTTACAACAGAATTTTCCCCCTCCCCCCCCCTGCAGCTAACTGCAGGGTGAAGATCTGGAAATCATTTGAATTCATAGCTTTTATGAAACTATTAATGAAATTATAACCAGAGTGACTTCTACTGATGAGGATGCACAAAACTGTTTTACTTGATTGTTATGATTTCCAAAGGAGAAAGAAAGGCCACAAAATGAGAAAAGTAAACACCCCCAGCCCTTTGTTTTTCTTTTTCCCAGTAAATTAAGGACATCTGACATGAAATTCAGAGGAACTTGTGGCAATGGTATTCTACAGCACTTTTTATACTATAGCAACGTTTTAATACACCTACTTCAAAGGTCATCATTGAAAATTTATAAAGCTAACACCTACTTCACCACTGCCCCCCCGCCAATTACATGTACTTTGAAAAAAGAACTTAACAAATTGCATGATCAGAATGACTGACTAGTTAGGAAAAAGATAACTAGTGTCCTCTAAAGCACTGCTCCGCTTTCCTCTATAATCAAGCTCCAAAAATGGGCTTAAATACAATGCTGTAAAAACTAATGACTGGCACAAAATCTTTATACTTTCATACCTAAACAAGTAGTATAAGTGATGATAAATAGGCCATCACACCATTTGAAACTGAAATCCAGCATATTTTCCGTTACAGTGTATTCATTTTTATGCTAACACTGATTACCACCTCACTACCACCAACTTTTAACCCCGGCTTCCTGAATTTGCTTTTCAGGATTGATACGAAATTTTTTCTATAGTCTAGCAGGTATTTTGTTCTCTATTGTATATTAGTTAAGGTTTCATAACTATTCTTTTTAATCACATCTGAAATTCAAGCCAGCCAAGTTCCCACATTTATGAAAAGTTCACAGGGAATGAAAAAATTTGAATAGGCCAAGTGATGTGAATATGCATGGACAAATCATTATCTGTTCTTCTCTTATTCTCTCGGTAAATGGGTAGAGGAGAAACATAAATCATTGCTCAGCATGTATTCAACTAGCTCCTCTTGACTCAGGGTAATAGAACCCCACTGTCTGAACAAGTCTGCATACAGGAATTAGACTATTACACACCAAACCATACTATAGCTGCTTCATTTAATTTGTCAGTTTCACGGGTAAGAAAACCAGACTTTGGACCTATGCAGAAATTTATCTTAAAATTTAATTAATTTAAATTAAGGCCGTTCTTCTCCATTTTTCCTCGCAGATTTAAGTGCTAAGCAGTTAGTCCTCTATCACTTTAATTGAATAAAATGCATATATTAACATTACTTACAAAAGCTCTCCTGAAATAAATACATAGCTTGGATCTGGACCTGAATTGTGTATCCATCTTTTACAGAACTGAAGAAAAAACTTTCCAGAAAAAACACCAGTTTTCATAATGCTTTATAAATACAGAAAAATAAAACCCTTCCAAAAATACTTGTCAGAGAAAAGATACACAAAAGGGTTTTCAAACATTTGCTTTTTCTTGCTGAATTCAGGAAAGGGAAGGGGGGAAAACAAAGTTAATCAACTGAAAAAAGAAACAGTAACAGCCTTCCAAAATAGCCTAACTGATAAGAAAGTTGTCTTATTCTTAATTTGGCAGGAAAGACTGATCATAAGTATCTGGTGGCAGATGTGTATTATCCCTAAAATTTTCTAACTAAACTTTTTCCACCTTCCACCAATTCTTTTTTTTTCTTCTAGATATCACTTAGAAACATGGTGAATGTGAGCTGGGTGAATATTATGAAATAGTCTTGAATACACGTACAGCATTTCTCCATGCACACCTCTTTTTGCATGCTTTATGAAATACCTTGTTCAACTAAGTGTGGAGAGAATTTTCCTGGAATTAATTCTCCCAAAGCCACATGTCATGTCTGCATCTCAGCTCTGCAATGTTTTACAGCAGATTCAAATGTGATGCCCAAACAACTACAGACAGGTGAACTTTGCTATCCCAACTGAGTGAAAAAAGTAATACAGAAAAAGTATCAAAACAAATGTGAATGGTTACGCGGAGCTTTAAAGATGCTTCAATTTGAATAAATAAGTGAGCATGCTCTTTGTGAAAAATGCAGAATGAGACTTTAACACATAATTGCTAGCACAGCTTTAAAACTGGTGCAGAAGAACTGTCACAGGGAAATATATTTTGCATGCTAAATAAAAACTGACAAAAGATGTATATGCCCACATTGTCAGCATGTTCCTTGCTGCCAAAAGCCAGTCTGCCGTCAAATAGATTATGTTCATTTGGCCTTTGGGAATGGTGGCATCTTAGAATTTCAATTTCAAAATATAATTAGAAAAAGAAAAAAAACCCAAACATTAAAATGGCTGGAGGAGGAATACCTTGTATACAATATTTAATTCAGGATCGGAATTTTTATCTGCTATTTTACTGGAAACCAGTGAGGCAGTTAGAGACTGGAACATACAAAATATTACGCCAGTACTGCACAGACCTGTTTTCCTCAAAAACTGAAGTATTTCAATGGAAATCAGGGCAATCATTGTGCAAGTCAGGGCACAAGCTAAAGTACCAAACTTTAGCCACAAACCCACTCAATGAAGAATAACCATGCATACATGGAAAATATTTCCACTCATATATTATGGAAATATTAGAAAGAAAGTGTGATGATTAAAAAAGAGGAAAAAAAAAAGGTTTTCCCATACAGCACTCTGCTTTTCAGTTTCTCCAGCTAGGTGATAACAGGACTACGAGGAATGTTATCTAATAATGCACTAATTTTTTACCTCAGAAAGCAGAGATAAACGTTGAAATACGTTTTTAAAAACCCAGATGGCTCTAAGTGAATAACAGATTCACTTAACCAAACATTTTATTTCCTGTATCTTGAATAATTAACAAAAAAAGTGTTTACCAACAATTATATAACAGCTTTTATAGTAACACAAGTAGGAGAAAAACGTTTAGCACTGACTCTCATAAATAATTCAAAAGGTCTAATTTACCATAATCATGCCTGGCATTTATCTTCAGTAAATAATGTATTAGGCATATACTGTGCACTATTTCCTACAGTAACTACTAGAGAGCATTAGGAACAAACCCATCTGTGTTTAGCATTCTGTAAATCAGGCCAGCTCTTGCATGCATAAAATGATTACTGATGAAGCCATTTACCTATGCAATGGATAGAAATGACATCTTTTAATGTAAAATTAAATAAAAAATTATAGAAACTGCAACACAAATGAGGTTTTTTGTATACCATAAATATTCATAGCTTCCAAACTGACAAAGCATACCTCAGAAACCATAGGAACCACTCTAGGAAAAGAGTTGGGTCTTCCATATTCACTGTGCCACTGACAGGTTAATTTGCATAAGAGCAAATTAACATCTCAAAAGCCTTGTCTTTGCTAGCATTTTCAAGAAATCACCCACCATTACACTAAAACCTCTGCAGCTACCTTGGCACAACAGAAATGTGAGTTCTAGTGTTGTCCAGACTCAGGGTGCTTTTGTTCATTTGTTTGCTTAAAGCACCACTGTCCCAGCTCCTTCCTTCTACGTTGGCAGTTGCTAATTCCTAATAAATGGAAATAAACCACAACCAGGTTTTAAGGCTTTCCTCTTAGTTTTCGATTATTTCCTATCTTTGCCTGTTAAGTCTGCAACTTACTTAATCCCTTCTGGAACTTACACATTTTCAAATATCAGAGAATTTGAATTTATCACATATACATCTCCCCAGAATTAAGGAATACTCTAATGCAACTACATTCAAACCGATCAGCCACATCTTTAGTTTGTGCCTTACCTATCAGTAAGTATACAGAACACAGTATACAATCTGCACATAAAACAAGGATTACCATTCTGTTAAAAGCTCACTTCCCTGTTTTATTAATTTTTTTTCAACTTTTTGCAATGTGTTTAACAGATATTCAAAATAACATAAGCAGAATCTTCCAAAACTCTTCATATGATTTTGTGCCATACATACCCAGGACTTTGTAATACAATTCTCACATTCCGGAAAATAGGTGCCTAAGTTTTATATTAATGACTCAAGTGAAATCAAGAGCATACTTTCTTACATAAATCGAGGACACGAAGCAGCTAAATTAAGTGGTCTAATGAAATTTCACAGACCTTAACAAGCGCTATCCTTGAGATCTCTGAGAAGCCCACATTAAGCATACATTCAGCAGGATTTTCTGTATTTTTCAAGCACATTTATGTTATTTTTTTTTTAGATTACCTTTATTCCTTATGCATGTATAATAAACATCAATACACACCACAGCCATCTATTTGTCCACTCATCTCCTAGGCTTTTTTTGTCATTAAAAGAAAGATTTTAATTTTAAGAACTAGTTAGAATGTTTCACTTTAATTACAGCATATATTCTTGCATGATCCTTTTGTTGAGACTCATTTTCTGAATAGTAGCACTTTACATATCTCCTATGAAATGAATGAGCGTATGATCATGAATTACATAAAAGGCGTTCCAGAAGATAGAAAATGTAGAACTGTTGTTTCTTTCTCATTATTTTACATGACTAGACCACTGAAATTAGTTTAAAAAGCAAGTACAAGTTGGCAGAATAACTTTTTCTTTTATTTTTATATGTATATTGTGAGACCAGTAAAAAGTGTAATACCTGTGGTTTCCAACCATCTCTTAGTTTCTTCAAAGCTTAGGTGGAAACAGGTCATGTTAACATGACTCAGACTGCAAAGAATAGAGCGCCAGAGTATTGCTCAGCTCACTGCTAATAAAACATACCAGTGACTCAATCGAAGGCAAAGCCTCAATGACAGCTCAGCAGGATGGAGAAGGCCTTCATTACTCAGCCTGTTTGAATTACAAAAAGGATGCATGAAGGAAGATGGCCTGCTAGTTATCCTTACAATCCCACCCTATTTTTTCTGCTGCTCAACATTACTATCTAAATTGTCTTTTTGACTTCAAGGTAGTAAAGTTTTGCAGAACCAAAGCCAGTGTCTCCAGTGGGCTAACACACCAGATCAATGAGAACTGAATTCAAACTAGGTTAAATAAAAACATCAGAATGTTGGCATGTAATAACCACTAAACAGACCTGTGTTGAATGAAGCCTCCCACCTAGAGGGAAACCACTGTTTTAATTGGAAAGAAATTCTAATTACACTTGCTTACTGAAATCTTTAGGTCTCCATAAAGAAATCACAGAAGGATATTTTAAAAAAATGGAAGTAAGTAAGTATCTTCAGCAGTAGAATAAATAGAGCAAATTAGACAAACCTTTTGCCTCTTGTCTGGAATCACACCTGCATTAAATACCACATGGAGAGAGATGCACCCTCATTATGAAAGAAGGGTCCTTGAGAACAGACAGAAACACATAAATACACATGCTCCAAAGACTCAGTCAAAAAGCAAAAAGCATAAAGGTAATTTACAGAGATATTATCAAAGGCAATACAGTTTGGATGACACTATATAATTTAATCACACATAATGCCATAACAAGGCTTCTATCAAAATATTTTTCAGTCATGAATCTGAATCAGCACAAAAATCCCAGTTAGTTCCAAGCAGTTTCTTAACCCTTACTTGTTTAATTTCCCTTTAATTGTCCATGCTGATTGAGAAGCTCCATAGGGAACTCAACTACTAAATATTAACAGTGCAGAAAATACTTCCTGTAATACACATATTTCATCTGAAACTACTATGTATGAACCAAATAAAACCACAAACACATAAATTAATACATGTCAAATAGAATACAAATTGCATTTGTTCATCATGGTGTTTTATAAAGTCAAACTAAGATTTTAAAATATACTAATCAAACTATCTCCAGCTTCAGCCTCCTGATCAAAAAAGGAATCACTTTCACAGTAGAAATGCCTACTGTCAATTTGTCAAGTCCAGATAAAACCTAGTTTCATAAACCATGAAGAAAAGGAAAAACATAGTAGGAATCTAACAACAGAAAATTATACTATCAGGATAAATGTCAGGCACTAAATAAGCGTGTCCATGAAAACTTTATGCTGTAGACTGCTGGTATCTCTGAGCTATTGCCATATTCTCAAACAGAAAGACAGAAGCCAACTATTCTGATGTTTAAACAGACCATAAAGGAATTAGTGATTAAAGGGTCCTTTCACTAATAGGCTTTCCACCACTATGGCATTCTGTCAGTAAGACCCAGCTAGTAAATAAATGGATGCTGAAGCCTCTGAAAACCAGAAACAGTAGGATGTGGCATTGATCATTAATAGCACCATTTAGTGGACAAAAAAATAAAATAAAAGTCAGGCAAGAAATCCACTTGAATAGTCAGTTGTCATCTTTATAGTTGTCTTTAAAATACTTTACTTTTGGACAACAGATGCATGGTAAACAACTCATTTTGTAGTTTTATAATTACAGATTATTTTTAGATTCTTATCGTGGTATTACAACCGACCTTTATCCCTTATCACACAAAGAACATACCTATTCATGCAACACTAAGACACCTCTAAAATATCTTTTGTACCCTCACACTCATAGAAACAGAGCAAATCTAAGATAACCCTCTATATGCCTGCACGAAGAGGCATAAAGACTTGAAGGAGCTCTGATCCCTCCTTCAAATCCTTACAAGGGCAGATCAGTAGAACACTTAGAACTGGAGTCTTCAAAGAGTTTGGGATTTTTTTTCTCCACAACATATAAACCATCAAATTACTTAATAGCTCATCGACACACAGCAGCTGCTTCCTCCAAGTTCCAGATACTTGCTACCTATTTGTCAAATGTATTTGCATCTTCTCTTAGATAGGAACATGGCTCCTGAAATTGTCTCTGCCAGGGTGGTCACCAATACTTATATGGAAGTTACTGGACAGTGAAAATTTATTTTAAAAGAAAATCCAAAACAAAGAAATGCAGGGGTGCCCCCCCAATTCACCTATAATAATATGGTCCATGTCAGGATTAAACCATACAGCTATTATAAAATACAAGTCCACCTATATCATAAAAGACTAAACTCAAACCCAAAATTCCTCATTGTATTTCTTAAACCTTTTTTCCTTTTTAGGGAAAATACTTGTTTGTCTGAATTAAATTTTTAGGAAAAAATTTTTATTTTTAAAATAATTGCAACTCTAATGCAGACTCTTGAGTGAACTCACATAATTTTAAAAAAATATTCCTATTTTACTATTCTGAAAGCTTTTATGTTTAAATATTATTTATAATAAAAAGTACAGTGCAAGAAAAACAAATATATTTCAAAATATAAAAACCAAACAATATCCATTTATGCAAACTACATTAAAGAGAGATGAAGTCACTAATTCAAAAGCTGTGAACACAGTTACAGACATAAGGCAATAGCAACAGAAAACATTTTAAAAAAAAAAAAAATAGCATCCTAAAATCTGTGAGTTGTAAGTTGTATATGTCTGGAAGACTGAAAAAAACCTTCACCTTTCGTTTAATCCTCCTAACTCTCCAAGACATGGATAGCACTGCTGCTTTTCAGCATCATACACATGCCACACATTGCCAAAATGTATTTCACAGCTGTTAACCTCCTTCATCAAGAAACATGCATCTTGAAAACTGAAGTGACATTCAAACAATATTCATATCATCTCTGGACTTCCTTTTCCTAAACTAAGTTCTCCTGCAGCACCATAACTAACTCCTTTATTGTCCCCTGCATATCCTGGGCACCAAGCCACACTTGCCAATCTGTCTTCAGCCACCTTAAAACAAATATTAATATCAGAATTAGAATTGAGACCAAAAAAATGTTCTGTCTGCCAAAATATCAGAGTAATTTGAGTATTCCACTGTAAATAATTACAGCTGGAAAGTAGGAAGTATATTTCATTTTATTAATCCAGAATTGCAAAGCGCTGTACAACTGGATTGAAGCATGAGCTGAAGATTTCTCTCATGGAACATGTACGTGACAAATTACACACACAGATACATACAAACACTTTGAAGAAAATGGAAATGCCCTAAAGGTTTAATCTCAAGTCTATCACATATTCGCCTTCACCTTTTATCAGTTCTCGGTGAGCTACTCACGAAGTTCTGTCTTAGATTACGATCTTGCAATACAAACAGTAAGTGCCAGATAGGAGTAGAAAGAAAATAGTGAGACCATGTGGTCTTTTGCCCCACAATGAATATACTGAGTTTTTAAAACACAAAGTAAACTATAAGAAGTAGGTAGATACTTTTAACTAATAGACTGATAACCTCTCATTTTACCCCTCACATGCAAACCATGCGCACGTATACTTGTGAGGACATGCGAGGAGGGAAATCTGTAGAAATATTATTACTATATTAAACTATTGTTTATTCTTCATCATAATTACCGTTTTCTGACTTCAGCTTAAATTGTGTTAACCATTATATAACAACAGCAGGTCGTAAATAAATGTGGTCTTACACAACTTAGTGTGGAGAGAGAAGTTAACACTTGAATACAAAATGAGTTTTGGAACAAGAAATTATGTTAAAATGTAATTTTAGCAGCTATCATAAATGTATAAGATCACAGCTATAACCCACAATATGCCTCCATGCATCTGCAAAGGTTGCTGAAAATTAAGCGCATTAACAATTCAGTCAGTAAAACACCTTGTTCATGTAACCAGAACTCATCACCATTCAAACAGCTCTGCAGATTGGCACTGCAAAAAAGACTATACATTCTAAATGAGATTGTTTGAGTGCTCTTTTCATTATGAAATCCAATTTTATCTCTTTGTCCTATTTAATAACAAGGTTTTGACAAATATTGTCAACATTTATTGTATGTGTGACATATAAAAAACTGCCTTCTTAGCAAGACAGAGCAGTAAATGAAATTACATAACTGATGCTGCAATTCTTAGTTGATATTTTGAATTAAACGAGAGCCTCACACATTCTGCCTAGTTGTTTTAGGAAAGACAGCATTTAAATCAGACTGTATTAACAAATCTAATAGGTGCAAAAAACCATGCTCAAAATTAATTATGTTAACATAACAAGGGGAGCAAGAAGGATTCAGTAGTGACGTGCTACTAGACATCTTAAAGAGGACAGGTTTTCAAGGAACACAATTTATGAATTAAATGTTTGTGAAATATGCAGACAGATACTTTTTAGTTTGGAACATAACTCTCATTCATTATAAGTTTGATATAGCTAAGTTTTCTGAAATGTTTGATAGTAAATTAGCTTTAATAAATGCTGTGTTGTAACACTGAACTCCTAGAGTTTCCACAGCAGAACAGTATCTGCCAAATTTTCTTATTCATCATCGCAAATCTTAAGCTGTGTGATGTCTTTTTAAGGGGACTGTCTCACAATTTTTGATTGCTTAGGACTGGTAACATTAGGCAAGAAGGACATATTTCCTTATTGCTTGCTTGATAGCCTAGAAATAGATCCAATGGATAGGACAGCAAGACTGGTCACACAAGCAAGGAACTCAAATGCGGCTTTTGCCTTTCTCAGTGTGTATTTTGAAGCTTCAATTCCTCTTGCTGCTTTTTCAAAAACAGTAAATCTTTCTGTCCTGAGTATGTGATCCATGGCAGTTTTCAGAGAGTGCCAATTCTGCCACAACTAGGTTCCAGACAAGCAAAGCCATTAGATAACTGATGAGCAGAGCACATCAGCATCTTCAGTTTGGCATTTACATTCCAGAAGAGAGGGCTCAGCCTACTTACGTACCAATGTTTATGTTATAACTATAAACTGCCCTTCATACACTTTAATTGAATGAAAATAATCCAAATGTAGATTATGAGAATGCAGCAACTGAGAAAATTAGATTTTTGCTATTGGTAGTATTAGTTGTTTCTTCATGCTCTCTTTGTAGATTCAAAAACATTCTACTCCGTTCTATTTCACTTGCTATTTGGAGGTAAACTTACTGTTTCTCATGCATGCATAAAAACAATATTAATTTGTTTGGACTCAGGATGCAGGGAACTTTCATTTTTAAGTTACTGCTTTCTTTTATGATGATTACATAAAAGTAATCTCAATCTTCAGATAACTTATGGTAACACAAGAAAAGAAACCAAACCTAAACACTCCTCAGAATTTAAGTAATAATTCTTCTCCTCCTTTGGCAACTTTAACATCATATGGTGTTTTTAAAATATCTATTTCACTTGAGAATATCCCATTAAATAAACCACTATTTCATTTAGCAATTCATAAAATGGCACAGAAAAGAATATATCCTAGTTTGCACTTTTCCCCCAAAAGCAAGAATAAATGCAGTTGAGGCTGGAACAGATGCTGTGGTCTAGTCTCATTCAGTGCAGCTGTAATTATATAATTTTAGCAATTAATTCTGACTGGGGCTTTGCTCAGCTCTGACTGAATGTTTCGTGGTTGATTGTTCAGCAAGTGGCCTCGTGTGATTCGTTTCCTCTCTACAGCGAAACATTCAGATGGCAACGTTTGCTTTCAGCAGCCTGAAAAAAGGACAAGAAATCCTGAAAACTCTTTAGGATTCAAGTGATAATTTGAAAAGCACAAGCAAAGCAGCAGACAGGGTTCCTACTCAAATCCTGTTAAAAAAAGAGGATGGCAAGTTCAGTTCTGTATATCTCAGGGTAAAATTGATCTTTAGATTTCTGCCACAGCTCAGAGAGTTATCCATGAAAATACTAGAGAAGGATGAAGCAACCAAACTGGAGAAAGTTTAAATCTCACTATTTGGTTTATGGCGTTGGTCATCCAAATAACTATATTTGTGCAATATTCAAAATATCTGAAATTAATGAGAATTAATTCAGAGAGAGAAATTAACACAAGAGAATGGCTTTCAAAAGCTAACGTTGGAGTAAAAGGCATAGGGATAAAATGCATATTATTTTGGAGATAAAATAATTCCATGCAGATCTTTCAAATGGGAATAAGATCTAAACCATTTTGTACAGTTCCTACTCAAGAGGAAAGTCTTTCTTTTCCACAAACATTAATGATCTCACAGCATTTTCTGACAAATCTGCAATTTGCCTGTGAATTATTTTTTGCAAGTCTCAAGTGGAAAGTACACTTTTTATGTTGCACATCATTGCAGTGGTGCTACACAGCAATTAATACTCTGAGATCCATTGCCTCTACTTTTTTTTTTCTTTTGCTTAAAACAAGAGAATCATTTTAAGAATGAATACTAGAAATCTCTTTTTAAAATATAACATTAGAACTCACAGGGAAAACAGCAAGAGACAGTGAATGTCAGTGTGATGCATGTGTTCCCAGAGCATGCATGGCAAGAAAATTTCTCATCTATCATACTTTCCGTTATAAGTGTTTCTAAGTTAACTTGGCAACATTTGCTTCTAGTTGTGATCTCATCAAATGAATGTTTAAGATCACAAAATCGTATATATGAATGTGAACATATGCGCATTTCTTCCGCACAGAAGTTTAAGTTCACAGTCTATGTTAACCGTTGTTATAATGATTAATAGCATCACAATAATTGGTGTCCAGTGTCTATTCATCATAGGGGTTCCATTTCTTCATGGAGTTCCTCTTTATGCAATAAATATGGGACTTTCACATTGTACCTGACAGCTTGATTAACGATGCTACACTTAGCTTCTCACACAATAAGCATGGTGTAAGTATTGTAAGTGTCAGTTGTTCTGCCCAGTTTCAAGTCAATTTACTGCTCTTCACCATTAACAAAGGGTAAAAGAGGGGAAAAACAGGTGTACATATTATAAAGCGTTCTTTTAAAATTAATTTTAGCTGTACCCAGTTCTGCTATTTTAGCTCTAAAGAAAAAACATAAAGTTACTGATATCTAACAGTAAAATGATATGACTTTAAATAGTCTATTTAGAGAAACAGACTACAAACTACATTGACTTTGTATCAAAGATTTACCATGTCAGCTTATATTTCCGATTTTCGTTTTTGTTGTTTTACAAACAAAAAATAATTGCAAGCAATAAATAGTAAGGAACTGGTGGGAAATGACACAAGAAGAAACATTCAGACATGGAACTCAACTCATGATACCTTTCACAGTGCTTCAGCATACATAACTGACAAGTGCAGGTTTCCCATGCAAGTTCATTGTAGATGGAGGCTCTTGCAGATGGAGTTCCAAATCTAACTGCGTAACCAGTTTTGTCAGTGATCAGGCACTTAATGCTGTCTTCAGACAGTTTTTCAGAAGTCAGTTGATTTCTCCGTGGCTAAGTAATTTTATATCAAGAAATTTAAAAGTAATTGAAATAATAAATATAATCCACAATGACAAGGCAAATTACTTGAAGTAGCAGCGGTAAGAAATAGTTTGGTGCAGTTGATAATTGACAGCAAAAAGGCAATAACCTGTATTATTTTCTTCCTTTTATGTGTGTTACAGATGCCACATACAGTTGAAGAGGTAAGCAACACAATAAATCATTCCTCTAGCCAAGCGTGCAGCGGTCAAAGACTACTTACACTAGAAAGTTACCAAAACTTACAATACAACGCTTAAGTCATACACTCAACAAGCTAACACACACACGCAAAACACACTTATGAAAAACAAAACAGTCAAGTTATAAATAAGAGATACACAGATGCACTGTGCATTTGCTTCTGTTCGGACAGGAAGTTAAGCCTAGACTCCTGTATTGCTCATTGCCCTGAAGCAACCACGATTTATGCTGTTACCCATAATTAGCATAAACGAACAAGGTATTCTTTATGTAGGCTATGAATAATCATTATGAACACAAGAATAGTCATACTGGATGAACACAGTATTCACCAATACAGCGTCCAGCAGCAGATACTTAAATAACATGCTACGAAGATGAAAGAAGTATGTGTTAATATTCTGCCATTATATTCTCCTAGGCATCAATAATCTGTGATTTAAGAACTTCAATACAAAACTAGCACCTGCATCCATTTAATTTTTAATGCTCTTTGGTAAACCTTTCCTTTGCGCACTTGTCTAATTGCTTTTTGAACTTACTTATACTTTGGCACTGGTAATATTCCATGACAATGAATTACATAGATTAATTATGTCTAATGGAAACAGCATCTCCTTTACATCAAAACTTTTAACTGAATTTCATATGATGCTCTTCAATGCTTCTGTTAAGAGAAGCTATGAATAATTTCTTCATCACTTCTTTCCTGTCACCAGTGATTTTACACAGCTTTGAAACTATCCTTTCCTTCCATTTCTTTTGCATGCTAGTCTTAATTTCACCCCGCAAAGGTCTCCTGTTCATCTCATCATATTAAAGATTTGCCTCTACCTTTTCTCATTCTACTGTAGCCTTACTGAGATCGAAAATTAGCACTGCATATTTTATTCAAGATTTGAGTCCAACATCGATTAATAGCATAGCATAATAATTTGTTTCGTTCTCTGTTCCATTCCCAGCAATTCTTACTGTCCTCTTTACCACTTTTGATTTCTACTTTGCATAAAGCATGATTCTATAGATCTCAGTTGCACCACCAAACTTGCTCTTTTGCTGCAAGTTCATAGGTAGTTAAGGGAATCAAAGGGACCAAAGAGAGATGAGAAGATAGCACATTCTCCCTTTGTGACATTAGTAGTAGTGTATCCCCTTAAAAGATATAATTTCCCCAGAGACAGAAGTTTTCCTCACCTGAGAGCTAACCGCGTGGAATTTTTATAAAAAGTCAGAGATCAAGACTGACCACGTCATTTGCTGAACTGACCGGTGCTTGTATTACAAAGCCTGCAAGCATCAACTCAATGTTATAAAGCAAACGCTACGATTTAGCAAAACATAACTGTAATGTAGCACGTCACTATTCCGTTTTTTCGTCAAACTCCTAGACTCTGTAAGTCTAAAGAAGTAGTAGATACATGAACTAGGTCATACTGAATATATTAGGATATACTGGTGGATTGCACAATTTCTGTATTATGCTGCGTTCCAACTGTAAGGCATATAACCAACTGCACATTTAAAATTGCTCTTGGTCACATGAATATTATCCTACTTAACCATATTCCTTGAAGGAGTTAGTGCTTTCAGTAATAATCTTAAGCTCATGGAAGAAAACCATCTGCTTTTTAAATCTTTCAAATTTAAGAATATACTAAAATATGCCATCCTAAGGAAGAGTACTGTTTCAATTTAATTTTTAAATATAAAATATGACATATTTCAAAAATTAGAAGGGCCAAAGTAAGATGAAGAGATATTTTTAAGCTTATTTGAAATTCTTTCATCTTTTCATTCACTAACTCGTGCAGCTGATGGAACTCAGTACGCAATAAAACTGAGTATCTAGGACTTATTTCCATTTCTATAGAGGCATATCTTGAATCCAGAAACAAATAGCAAAGGATTTAAAATAGTACATAAAATAAGCATAATTCTTTTTCTGCACATGGTCAACATCTGAATGGATCTCACTTCTAGAACAGACAGTAAAGAAGAAATAAGGACAACAGAAGATAGTAACCCAAGACTGGAACAGGACAAAAGCACTATGATTATGACCAAATATATAATGTCTGATGTGTGCAAGCAGTACTGTATCTCCATGCTACAACTCAGATTCAAGGGCTGATACAAGTCTGAAAACAGACAGCAGTTCTTGGTAAGTGCTGCTTTAAGCTGTATTGGTGTTCCAGGAGCATGTACACTTCCTTGCCTTTTTCCAGAGATTACATGTTAAAATTTAAGAAGCAACCACAGCAACATTAAGTCAAACAATATATACATTTTCTTTTTTAAAGGAAAACAGTTTGGTTTGAGTTTTAAGAAGGGCAAGAACAATGTAACCAGTGATTGTCCTAGGAACTACTGAAATTGTGCTAGACTTCTAAAAGAAGTCTCAAACTGATGACCTAGTAAGAGTCATCAGATTTTCTAGCTGCAACATTTTCCACACATTTAGCATTAAATCTTTAAAAAGCTTTTGCCCTAGCAAAGATTTGTTAATTTTAATCAAGCACTGCAAGCTTTATCAGTTTCTGATACACAAGATGGAGAACAAAAATAGGATAAAATGGCATAAATACATTTTGGAGATGAATGATATTTAGGGGGAAATTACTAATTGATTCAAGATAAGTTTTAGAAAGTCCTACTAAAGAAGAGCCTTAGAAGCTCTTTGAATCATCCTAGAACCATGGAAACGTCATTTTGAGAACTGTTACCCCTGGCAGAGCTATCTGTACCTTACAAAAGGTTATTTCCATTGAAGTTTGCTCAACACGATCTCCAATTATTACAATGCTATCCTCAGATGTCTGAGCTATTTCAGTTGCTATAAAAACTTAGCTCAACTACTGTATCACAGACATTTCTTAGAAATATACAACTATGTATTTTCAGAAAGAATAAAATTCCATTAACAAATGAACACAGACAAATTAAATAATCCAAATGAAAAGTCTGTATTCTGCCCTGCAATTTCAAGTTACATTTCCTATGTTCTGCAACTACCCATCTTCAATGCCAACAGCACAGTCATGTTTCCTTGGGTTCTCCAATACCTGTTAAATGAAAACTGCTTTTCATCCTGTAGCATCTGGGCTCTGATTTCACAGCGAGTACAAATTCTGAAGGGTAAAGTTTTTCTGAGCATTAGTAGTCCCCTCCTTACAATGGAAGCCACCTTACAGCAGACGCATATGCTCACCTGAATGGGGGCAATTATTTTAGAAATCCCAACACTGTGCTGCAAAATCAGTTTTCTTCCCATAATATTCTATATAAGATGTTCTCTAAATTTAGTCCCACTATGTTTCTTGAAAAAACCTCAAAACAGTACCTTAATAGTATTGTACACAACACTAGGCTTGGAGCACACCAAAGTCACTGCCCGTCTCTAATAACCACTAACTTCTTCCTAAAGAGGGCAAAACAGCAATAACTCCCACACAAATTGGGGTGCTTCTCATCCCCCATGCCAGTCAGGCTTTTCAGTGGGGAAAGGTCAGACTGTATTGAGTATCATAAAGAGGAAAAAAAAACCAAACAAACCACCAACCTTTACAGAAATTGAATGGTATCCATTAGAGACAACAGCTTTTCAGAAGAATAACATGTTGTGAGAAGTTGGGTTTTAGTTATTAGTGATAACGGACCCTTCTGTACACTCCAAAATACAAAATACTGTGTCAACTATCTATGGTGAAAGAAAACTTTATGACCTAGTACAAAAGACAGCAAACATATTGCTAAGTCTAGCTTTGCAAATACAATTGATTTGAAAAGCCTCTTCCAAATTTTGAGCCATGTGAAACGAGCTGAAACCCTTTGCTACTTTCTCAGAACTGATCCTAAGAGACTGCTTTTAAGTTTAATCCCTTTCTAAGACTATGGCAGAGAATGTGAGAGGCAGAGGCTGTGCTTTATACTTTTCAAACACCTTCCCTCAATTTTCAGAAAGTACTTTAAAAATATTAATGTGCCCATATCCACAAGACAGATAAGGCAAAAAATTAATAACCCAAAATAAGTAAATTTTGCAAAATCCTTCTAGCTGAAGCTAGTATCCTCTAATTGCAATCATTGCCATAACACCAACCAAGAGATTTTGTTTTTCTGTATCAAGACAGAATACTTCATGACAAGAAGTAGTCAAGATAGTTCATGCCTATGAGGGGATGGAGAAATAGTGGAGGGGGGTAGCACCAGACTATACCTCTTTTGTATGTACCACCTTTCCTCCTCAAAAAAAAAAAAAAAAAAAAAAAGAAAAGAAAACCAAAACAAAAACCCAACCCTTCAAAGCAAACATTACTTTTCTCTCTCATATTGAAAAAATGACTGTAAACTCAGAATTAGAATTTCATTATGCAGTTATTCCAGTACAATAAAACATACCCTACATGTACACAAAAGACATTGTACAATCATGAGTAGCAGAACTCATCAATTGAAATTATGTGAAAGACACTAGTTTGACAGAAATTAAACTGCAAAAAGAGAAAAAGCAAGACCCATTAACTCAAGATTTTCATTTAGAACCAAAAGAATTAAAACTCCAAATTTAATTCTCTTTAAAAAAGCAACTTCTAGATCTAAATAAAAACCTCCAAAAAAAAAGATTTAACTGTAAAATAATTAAAAATATAGTTTGTAAAATACTTTTTTTAATACAAAGCCCATCTTTTTTCAGAAGAGTTCCCTTTTTTAATTATCAGCCATATTAACAAATCAATAATTTTATCAGAATGCCCTCTTCATGTTTTGAATCCATAGGCATATCAGCTGTACATAATCCTAATTTATTCTTTCCTAAGAAAATTTTGAAGGTTGATAATGATGATGCTAAATTCTTCCAGTACCCACAACAAAGCAATACACATAAGAATCAATAATCCTTTTCCTAGTAGCCTGATTAATTCAGTAAGCATTTTAGTTTCTAGAATCCAACATGCAGTACTATGATAAACTAAAGTGAATGGAGGATGCAGGCATGCTGCCCACGTGCTAAACAAACCCTAAAATGTCTTGGTGTGTGTGGTGAACAGGAAAAAAAAGTGGGGAAGACACTCCTTCAAGCTACCAAAGTGTATGATTTTATGATTTACGTCAGTTACTACGTAACAGCTAATCTAAAACAATACTTCAACTGGCATTGTTTACTGAATTTAGCCACTGCATTTTTAATACCTAATTGCTAGACATTCATTTTTATTCACAGGTTTTCAATGTGAACAGCTAGTAACCTACAGTAAGTTAAATTACTTACTTAAGTTTAATAGTATTGAGTGTAGAGTGTAATGACTTAGAGCTGTAATCCTTCGTAGGATATATGGTTGAATGAACAAGGTAAAAGAAACCTGCCAATGGTCCTTGGGACACACAGACACACATGGCACCAAGAAGTGACTTTTTCAACCTTAGGCATAAAAGATGGTCAGTACAGAATATATTCATGCACTTTAGATCACACTAAGTGCACTCTAAGTGCACTCTAGTGCACTTCTGCACTTTAGATCACCTATCTAGTAGTTAACAGCTGTGGACCTTATCCATCCAGAGATGGCAATTCAGTGCTATTACCCTAAACATCACCATTCTTTTTTTTTCTTTTTTTTTTATGACTAGCTGAGCATGCTATTTCAGTAATTCAAATCAAATTACATTTTGATCAAGCAAATTTTGAACTTGACAGAAAATTTAAGAATCTGATGTAAAGTCCAGTGAAGTCACGTGATTTTTACTGACTTCAGTATCCTTGGATTAAGTCCATGAATGATTTAATGGCATCATTAGTATTCTACATCCTCTAAAATCTCATTTGCAAAAAATTTACTATTCACGGAAGTCATTGGTGTGTCTGGATCCTGGTGTAGAAGGAACAGCAAGCGCTAGAACTTGTGCAAAGTATCTCATGTCATGTAACCTACACTACTGCACAGTAATAGCCCACTTTACAGCAGTTCTAATATTGAAAGAAAAAGTAGTGAAACGCATATTCTTTTTCACCTTCTATAAGCATTCTCATACATCAAGTCATATACAACAAAAATTACCAAATGCTGTGTTTGACTGTGAAAGGTTAAACAAAGCTGTACACAAATTACAGACAAAATAAACATAACGTACTTGTATCTAAAACCTGCAGAATGTTAATCCTTCTTTTGATGTTCAGCAATAAAATCCAGCAAGTTTAAACACTTGCTTTGCTTTCAGCTACTCCAGTATATAGAGAACTAGAATTTTATCCTTTTAAAATATTCTTCAAATTTAAATCAAGAATATTTGAATTCCGTATTTCTAAATTTATGAATGTAGTTTCTCTCTTCAATAAGATTACAGAAAAAGAAATCTGGTAAAATAAGGAGATAATCTCAGGTAAACAAAAAGCCAGTCACCAATAAATATCATCATAGATATTATTAAAAACGGAACTCCATTTAAGAATATAAGTATTAGAAGGATCATTCATAGTTCTCAGATCACTTTGTACCAAAGATTTAAATTGCTACTATACATTTCAACACAATATTTTTTGTAGAAATTTGCAAAGCAATTTTGCAGTTTTCACTGTGTGATTTTTCACCTCCAATATTTTTCAATATGAAAAAAATTGGCATAATGATACATTAAATCTGTTTTGCATAAGTTTTTCACACTGTTTCACTAATAATTCTCTTTGAACAGATGATCCCATTTTCTAGTTTGTAACCAGATGTGAATACTCTCTAACATGAAATAATTTTTCATATATTTCAGAAAGAATGTTCAGGACATCCTTAACCGTAGTGCAGAAATCAATGCAACCCTGGAAGACAGATACATACATATCAAAAGAGAATCTCTTATTTGTAGCAGCTAACTGCCCCTGAAAAGACGTGATAGAACTTCTAAGGTATTTCATTTACTTTTTAAGGTTCACCTGAACATAAATTCCACTAGGTATGGAGCTTCATTTTCCCCTGTTCTCCAGGGAGTCAATTTTCATTTTTTTCTTTTAAAAACTAAAAATAAGGGGTAATAGGTAACAAGTACTTTTTACTCATTTCAGCTTTAGGGCTTGTAAAACTATTTGGAGATCACTTAAAGAGCATTCACCAGCTGGTCACAATCTCACCTGTGAACAAGGTGCAATGCCCACCCTCCTCTGCTTTGTCATTTATTCACACTGATAAATTCTCAGCTAATGGTACTGGACTGTTTCTCAGGTTAGGAAACTGCAGGAAGAAATGTATACTCATTTTCATACAGAACTTAGTTTGCAGAGGAAGGAGAGCAGCGGAGACTTTCGGGACTTAAAGGTCAGGGGATCAAAGAACTGGCCTCCCAAACAAGATCTGATCTTACGCACACACACTTTTGCCATCCAACAAACACTACCATGGATTTTAGTCCATGTATATGTCCTCTCTGCATTTGACTTTCTCATTTCTTCCTTCTGAGCCCCCTTTTCCGTGTTGTTTTTTTTTTCATAACTTCCTGCATAAGTCTCTTGCAACTTGCCACTTTATGTCCTTTGTTTGCTTCCTTTTCAGGTTCATAATGAAATATCAGTTCTTAAATCAGCAACAGTAATTTACCTTCATTGGACTGTAGACCAGAAAGAGTCCACTTTTTCTCTCTGAACGAGGCAAAGGAACTCTTTCTCACCTTTTCTATAAGTTAACCTGACTGTAAAATTGTCTGCCTCTGATTTTCTGCTGGAATACTAAATGTCTCCTTATCCTCTAATAACTGTCCCCAAGTAAGCCTTGCTTCTCAATCCTAAGTCTCAAAGCAGAGGAGACACTGTTGTGGTTTCCATACCCCAGTAGCCTAAGCATTTTTAAAAATACATTTGTCCTGGTTTCGGCTGGGATAGGGTTAAATTTCTTTCTAGTGCTGTGTTTTGGATTTAGTATGAGGAGAATGTTGATAACACATCGATGTTTTCAGTTGTTGCTAAGTGCCCTCCTAGTCCAAGGACAGCTCCCATGCCTACTGACTGAGCTAGGTACACGAGATGGGAGGAAACGTAATCAGGACAGCCAGCCCAGCTGGCTAATGGGGTATTCCATACCATGTGATGTCATGCTCAGTATATGAACAGTCGGCGTGATCCAGGAAGTACCGATTGTTACTTGGTTATTGGTCAGCGCAGGTGGTGAGCAATTGCATTGTGCATTACTCATTTTGTATATTCTATCATTATTTATTATTATTATTTTCCCTATTCTGTTCTATTAAACTGTCTTTATCTCAACCCACGAGTTTTTCTCACTCCTACCCTTCCGATTCTCTCCCCGTCCCACTGGGGGGGCGGGGGGAGTGAGTGAGCAGCTGCGTGGTATTTGGTTGCCTGACAGGTTAAACCACAACAACATTCTTTTCCTTTCCATCCCCTTCCCCATCCAGTTCCCACTACTGCAAAATGCTGAATTACTCACACAAATACTTTCCACTGGGGAAAGGGGTATGAAAATTATTTCAAACGTTTTAAGTGACTTTCTTACAGAGGGATCTATTTCTAAAGAGAGCATAGGGTACCTGTTATCTGGGTATTCAGTACACAAGGACATCAGAAAAACAAAACCTCAACATGCCAATGGAGGCAAGTAAAGAAGCAAAGAGCTATAGGCCAAAGCAAGGATAAACCTGGTAGTTACGTCAAAGTTAGAATATTAATTGTTAACCTGGAATAAAGCCTTGTTCTCTATATGTACCAACTAGCAACAGTATGTGTCTTAGACACCACCAACTATAGAGCAGGTATTACAGAATTCATCTCCATTAATTGAAATAAAAATGCTGCACTCCAAGTTCAAAGTCAGTAATTTTCTTCGGAATCATATGGAATGTTTAGAATTACCTATTCTAGTCAAAGTACTTGTGGATGGAAGCTGCCTGGAGCAGACTGTTGAAGACAACATTTGGTAGCTATTTGTTGAAAAGACAAATGCTGTCACAGTTCTATTGCTCTCCCTCACAGTCCACTTTACAGCTCAACATCCCACTTTAAGGAAAAGAACTAAGCAATTCAAGCACTGAGTTTTATAGTTCTCAGCTGATGTGAAAAAAGCAATATTCAGGTGTTTTGCAATACTAATTTGAATTTTTATTTGTAGTCAAAATAGCGAGAAGAAGTTCAATATTCAGCCACCCATAAGTTTATCTTCTCTATTTAATGTATTACTATTTTTAACCTTGTAAATTTAAAGTGCCTTCACGAGTTTGTGCAATAACTAAATTGACTTCACTGAGCCAGAATCACATCAAGGCAAACATTTCCAAAACTCTGCATCATGAATTTCCCCAGTTATCTCTGAAGAGTGAAAAGCTACACAAGCCTAAAGAAGATGCCCGATTAATATTCCACTTAAGTTGATCCTGCTCCATTTTGTAACTGTGATGTATTTAAACTATTCATATCAAGTAGCTCATTCACTAGCATATACATTACCAGCAGATACTTGTTTTCCTTCTTGTTTCATTACTATTTTTTAGTGAGATTACTGGTAGCAGCACACTGATCCTGCCGAGGACTCCCACATGCTCACTGTTCCATACAGTTGCTTCTGTAAAAGACGCAGACTTGCCTAAAATTCAGCTCAGAAAATAAATGTTAACAAGTTGTCATTCTTAGTTCTTGCCTTCAAAGGGGCTCTTAGAACGTGGACTTTGCAGCTCTCTAGTTATGCTCCGTTGAGATCCCTTTATGTAATATCGCTTATTACTGTTAGAACCTTTAACCAAAAATGACAAAATAAGAATAATTTCTCTTTCTTGGGATATTGAAAGAAAATCTTATGCTCATACTTCTTACCAAATATGCAGAAATAACTCTGTAAAAAAAAGAGGCCAATAAGAAGATTTGTGTATGTATTTTTATCATTGCGTAATAAGTTGCACTGTACAAAGCCGTTTTTAGTGAAGGAGCTGGTATAGAATAACTACAGATTCTATAACTCACTCTCTGGTTGATTCCACATTTCTTCACGTAGAAAAGTCTGGAGAATGGCCAAATACTTTTCACTCTATTTCTGCTCATGACAGATTTCACCATCACGGGAAAAGGGACAGCTCCCCAACATAGCCTGTTGAACTGCAATGGTACGATTTGCTAATGGCTGTGATCTACAAGTAAAACTAATGAATGTAATGAAACCACACACATTCTCTACTATTCACCGCATAAGTAATGGAAGTAATTACTTTCAATTTCTGTTCACTGCTAGCACAACATACAGGTCCTTGAAGATTGCAGACTCATTGTTATGCTGCATCAGCCTCACAGAGGAACGTGGCCACATTATCATTTGAAGAGGCCTAACAATGGTTGGGGGATATATTCAACTGCTACTTGTATATCTAATAGGCACATTGTACGGCATCAATAGATGAAATTGTTCACATGTTTTTCTGTGAATACAAATATACTACTAGCAAGAATGTCAAACAAATTAGAGCTGAAATAACGCTCGATACACAGAAAATGAATAGGAAGGACATGAACCACTCACAGAATAAAATGGACAAAGTAATAGAGTTTGTAAATGTAAATCTGCATAGTGAGCAATATAGTTAAAGCCTCTAAAAATTACTGGCAGCTGGGAGCACTACAGAGCAAGTTTGCTTAGATCCCTAGCAGCAGCAGAAAAGCACTATACTGCTGTTTGATGAACTCTCCAATAGACTCAGGACCAGCACCGATGGCATCTAGAGGGATAATGCAGAGCCCTCTTCAGCTGAAGGGGTGTCTTGGTTTGATGCAGGATTGGAGATTATTGTAGAATTCTTTGATGCTTTCAAAAAGGCCCAGCAATTCGCAGAAGGAAAGTAACTAATAAACACCACAGAATTGATCAAAGACATTGTTAGCTTTGTGGTTGATGTAGCTTTATGTGAGAGGATATGACAACTCTAAGTGGTTTATATCAGAATTATCTGCAGGGGCAAATGAAGATCTGATATGAAAGAAGTCTGCAAGGAAAGAGAAATTACATAGTCAAAATCACACTAAGTGATACATTAGCACATGAATCACCCAAAACTCATGGGAAGTCTACACCTTCTATTGACAATGGCCCATAATGACAATTCTTGTTCCTATGAAAAAGAAAAGAAATAGATCTCCATCTATTGCATCACACCATTCTGCTTTTACTGCTAATAGCTATCTGGGAAAACAGTTATTTTGCATAAATAAATAAATACTAGGAACTACACAGAGTTGATTCTTCATATCATGCACCAAAATTCTGCATAATTTTTTTTTTCTTTTTTTTTTTGCTTACAGTAACCCCATTCCAAAGTTATAACAACAGTTTTTGCCCCCAACCCAAAGCAGAAAGGAATAAAAGAAAAAAGTTGGGGTTTTTTGTTTTGTTTTGTTTTTGTTTTTTAAAAGATGCCTCCAAGCTTCTCAGAAAAAGAGGTGGGGAGATCTGCTTCATTCATCTCTGATTAAAAACATCAAGGGAAGGGAAAAGATTGCACAATAAGACAAGTCTGTTTTTCCTATTTGTGGACGTAACACTGAAAATGCTCACTTGCTTAATTGGTAACTGCCACAGCTATTCTGAAAGTTGTATAACTATGATGGCAAATGGTGTTTTTATTTCAGACTGAAATTGCTTCCTGCAGGCACAGATGAACCCAGACCGCACTCTATACCCAAGCCATAAACCTCTATAAGGCATAGCACTGTTCCATGAAGATGCACCCTAGGATCTTTGTATTGAATTTATCTATGGAAGAAGGGAGCAGAATTCAGTCCACAGTGCAGAGAGTTTTCAGGAGGCAGAAGGAAAAGATTTTTCTTCATATCTCTCAAAGTTGGAACAAGTATTGAGAGTCTGAATCTTCAGTTATAAAGCTCCTAAATGTAATGGTCAAGCAGGACACAAAAACAGCAGAGAATATAATTCAGAGGAAACTAAGGCTGTTAAACTTGGACAGTTTAGATTTAAGTAACAGAAGTAAAATCTAGAATTATTAGGTCATGAAGAGAAGGCGGCTTCCCTCCATTTGTATTCTACCTTCTTAAGCCAACAGTTGCAAGAATTAAGGCAATGGGTGGCAAGAAAAGCCGATCCATAATTTTGTATAAATCAGAACATATATGTACATGTTCAAGAACCACTTAATCTAAAAAACAGGTGCTTTTTCAGCTCAGAAGATTTACAGGCTCATGTATATTTTTAGAAATATGGTATATTTTTGAGATACAATCACTGCACCTAACATGGGGAGGTCTAGCAGTAGTAGCTGTCCTGCGCAAACGTGATTTTGTGAGAGCTCTTCCCCAGGACCTGGTTAAACCAATGATCAAATAACTCATTTAAAAAAAGGGTTTGGCCTACAAAGTTCTAAGAGCAGCTAAGCTTCCCCAGAGTCTAGGGATCCAGGCATTTGGTCCAGGTTCAGGTGTATGTTTTATGAAATATGCTCACAAGCCAGAAGTTTGTAAGCCAATAACAAAAGAAAGATTCCCAAATCATATACAAGTGTGGATTCTAATCTGGAAAATAAAAGGCCAATATATAAAAATTAATTACTATTTTAAAAGCCTGAACTGAATGGAAACCTCATATTTCAAATTACTTCATCCCTTCATAATTTACTATTCAGATTATACAACGATGTACAAGCATTAGAAAGTTAGATATTCACAAGTCTTTAGGATGCAAAATTATATCTGACCCCTCCCCTTGAAGAGCAACAAAGCTAACCCTGTACAAATCTTTAAAACATGTCAAAAAGGACTCATCTCTATACCTTCTTAGGGTCTTACTCATGCTGCCATCCTGTGACAAAAAACAGTAAATGCAAGAAAAAAGTTCCACCGAAAAAACCCAGACCACTATCAAAATACTTTTGAAATTCCTTCCTGTTTTTTAAGCTTAGAAGAAAGTCTTGCATTAAACATAAAACTTCATAATACAATGCCTTAAAGGGCTGTGTAATTGCGTTATCATTTTCACAGTGATAAACTGACACTTCTCCTAATCTCTATTACAGAAATTGTCACAAAAGGAAGAAAAACTACTAAATAGATCAAGCTAATAAAAGCGTATTATGGATCCAATGTGATTTTTTTTTGTCTGCTGTAACAGTATAACAGGTAACATTTTCTTGAAATACCTTGCCTTGTGGCAGAGTGTCAGAAGATTAAAATGTTTCTCCTGACTTGGTGAAATAAAGTACCCATAACACATGAAATGAGATGGAACTGGGCTCTAAGGAAAATCTACACATTAGGCTGAGCATTCCTGAGAAGAGAAGCATACAAGCAATTTCTTCAAGTCAAAGTTTAACTGAGTATTCTTAAGGTGTTTTAATTATTCCTAATGGTAATAAATCCTAGAAAGGTAGGAGTTTCATGGGATTTGGATTTTTTTTCTTGTGTTGACAAAGTACCAAGTTTATTATGTGAAACAGGACTTGACAGCAATGCAGGTTACGTTCAAGTATCAGCACTGATACTAACACAGAAGGAAAGGGACAAGTGGCGTAAGAGACTCAAACTGTATATCAGGTTTTGTCTGTACCTACAAAGTCATCAGAATCTTCAATGATTGAAAGGGGATCTGGGCTTGGAGGAAAAAAAAAAAAAAAGATACAGGCAACAATTTTTTGGGGAACATCAGGACAAACTTAATGACAAGCACCTACCTTGTCTTACAGAGGTCACGATGCCAGACACTCACTGAGCATGTTCTCTTGAGAGCTGACAAGCCCTCACACCAGATCTCTAGACAGGCAACCTGAAAACACAGCTGGAGAATGCCTTTGGGACCACAGAGGATGTCACCTGCCTGAGCGTGCCTGGCAGTTCCACGTACAATACAGTTCAGTAGTTTAATATGCTGCCCAGGATTTTCAAACCAGCAGGCTGCAGGCAGTCTGCTTTCCAAAGCAGCCACATGAATGGAAAACAAACAGATCGCAGACCATGCTGTTCTCACAGCCGCTCCTATGGCTGCCTGTCATAAGGCTGTATGGACACAGTCATTGAGTCTATACCTTATCTGAGGAGAAAGATTGGCAGTTAGCCTAGTGGAGTCAAAGCAGACTGAAACTGTAGGTATTTTCACTTCTACTGAAGATAGAAATTGTCAAATTCCACAGCCACTAGCCAGGACTAAAAAAAGAAAGGAAAAAAAAAAAAGCACAGATCATAGATGGAAGATACTCAGGCAACTGCAGAAATGCTGAAGGGTTTATTTTTAAAAGTTGAGACAAGATAAATTAGCTAAAAAGTCTGGCTTGCACATGGCACTGGTTAAGGAGAACCTCTCCTGAAAGGCGGAATCATTTGCCTGAAAATTTGCATCCCCTTAGTAAAAGGAGAAGGACGAGTTATCTTGAGTAATCAAAATAAATTAATAAAATGTTAGAAAATGAAATATTGATCAGTTTGCACAAAAAGATATTTTGCATGTTCGCAAATGTTGTAATTTGCATGTTCATAACTATCTATTGCTTATTACTCCACCCAGGTGAGAAAGGCTCAGTATAGAAACACTTAAGACAATGGAATCTGAATACAGGAACTTTTCAAGCACCTCACCCAGAAAGAAACAGGGCTGAAGTTTTTTTTGTCATGAATTTGATTCCAGGTATGAAGGCTTAGTCTTAATGATGTTCAGGTAAGAATCTGCTCATAGACAAAGTGTGGGCTGGATTGAGAGCTGTACACCAATGATCCATTGCTGAGGCTATTAGTCTTACTGCAGTCAGTGCAACTATGATTCCCAGTGTGGCTTAATACCTTCTGGCACTTCCACAGTTTATCTTTTAGTATCAACTCATTAATGAAAGCCAACTGTTTACAAGAGGAATACCTTTTCCTTTGGAGAGAGGGAAAAGAAGGGACAGAACAATGCCTAGACAAAGAGACAAATGCCTCTTGTTAGAGAAAATTCTCCACACTCCCCACAAAGTTCAAAATTAAAGCCTTAAATTCCTAATGAAAAAAAGCAATTAGAGAGGGGAAAAAAAAACCCTGACAAGTAAAAAGGTGTTTCATACAAAATATACTACTTTTTTATTGAGATGCCTGTATATAAGTAGGTATGGACAAGTATCATTGAGTGGATGGGCTAGCCACAGAAAAGTGTGATTTTCATTTTTAGCAGCAAAAGATCCCTAAATTTCTAAGCCATATATTAGTACAGTATTTTATATTAATCCAGTTTCTCTGAAACTTACATTTACCTGGTTTCACCAGGAACAAAAATGTTTGAAGGCTAAAGATATTATTAATTTTTATTTCTTTTATCTATTCCTCTTGTGGCCATTTCTCTTCAGAATATTTTGATACTGAAAATAAACCTTAGAAGAGGCCTACTGAGATAGGCATGAACAGTCCAGCTACTAACTGATGATTATAATACACACAGGGTCCCTCTTATAGAGATGTAATGTGATGTGAAAGTGAGGGTAGGGGAAAGAAAAACAAAACAAAAAACACACACAAAAAAAGAAGTGACTCTGTGATACAGTTTTTCAGGGTAGGAACAAAATTAACAAGGATGACAAAATTACCTACAACTAGGTCAACTTCAAGAGCTCAGAGTCAAGAACATAAAGTGTCCAAAGGTTTCAGTTTATCTGAAATAATAACCCAAAATAACCCAACACATTGTAGCCTTCAACTAGTCTGGCACTTCCACGAGACAGTCTTTTCCCACAAGGTTTCACTCCAGACTTGTACAGAAATGTGGTAACACCACAGCCTAAAGTCTTACCGTGCTGCCATTCCCAGTTTCAGAACAGGAAAGCTGAGGGAATGAGAAATGAGTACTTAAGCAACACTCTGATCTTTAGAAACACATTTGTCTACACGTCTGACACACAATGGGCAGAATACATAAAAAATATGTGATAAGTCATTAATAATCAGCCTTTGATTAAAACTTTAATCTTAATTTGATCAAAGTTTTAATAAAAAAAAATCGCTTCCCTTTGAGCATTTGCATACATTCTGATTCAACAGCATTTGGGGCAAAAAGACTCCTCAGAAGCAATCTCAGCAGACTTGCTGAGAGAGAGAGACGTGGCCACCCATGATATGCCTGCCTCTACACTTGGCTACAATGCCAGCCTTACAAACTGAAAACTCCTTAGTTTGTAACTGTTTCCTTTTCCAGTACTTTCTCCCTGAGGTCAGCTACACACCAAACCTTAGTAAGAAGACAATTCCACAAGTCAAGTTTTCTTTACAATTTTCTGTTTTAGTTTGAATTTGTTTAAACTGTGTACCAAGCAAAATGAGAACTTTATATACCTATACCCTACAAAAATATACTGGTGAGGGGTAGACAAAGGGAGCACTCTTGCCTGCCTCACATTTTTTAGTATTTTTAGCAATTAGGTTTTTTAGTACTATTTACTCCTGAACATGTGACATAGTAGCAGCTCTAGGCTATGCAGTTCCCTAAACAGTAGCCAAGCACTACTAAAATACCACTTCTACATGGTACTTGATGTACGTGGTTTAAGTACCTAGTTGCTACTATGTTCAATAGCTTAAAAAACTTTGGGGAAAAAACAAACAACAAAAACAACTAAGTGAAGCTAAGATCTCTTTCACAGCATGCTCTGGGGAAATAAATTATCCCAGGTTTTTTGTTTGTTTGTTTCTTTTTTAACTTTTATGATTTAGTATGGTTCATTTTAGTTTTAATTTTCACTAAGTATTTTATACATGACCCACAGCAACTCAGCAGAGAATACAGAATCACATAAATTGGAATGGAACTCTAGAGGTAACCTAGACTACAGCAAGCCCACCATGAAGCTAAACCGTGCTCCAGGCTTATCCCCAAACTGGTCAAGTCATCATTCTGGCTAGGGAGTCAGCACCAGCCAAACGTGGCACTGATCACACTGTTCCTTTACCTACTGTTATCTACATACTGTCAAGAATGCTGGTGTGACAAATCATGCAGGCTTGAGACCTTTCATCAGAAAGCATACAGATTAGAAAAGCATATATAAAGCGTTATAATATTCTTCCACTGTCTCAAGGCAAGAAAAAAGATCAGATGACACTGTATTGATAGCACTACCTCTACAAACCACTGTAAGTCTATCAAACCTCAAAACGCTTCTTTGAGCAACTTTGCTTAGAGAAGTCAGACATTATGGATTTTGTCTTCCCTTCAGCTCAACAAATTTCAAATTCTAGTTTTGAAACCATATTAATGTTGGGTATTTACATTTAAAAAAATGGAAGCCTGGCTCAACACATTTTAAACTAATAGGGCCATTCAAGAAAATAAGGCTAGCTAGCCATTGTTATTAGTTTAAAATAATACATATTAAAACAAATTAACTTTATATCCCAAAAGGAACACCTTGAATGAGCTAAAGGGTAGACTGAGTTCTACATAATGGATTCAATATTTGTCTTTTAAGAGGAAGTCAAAATACTAATATGCAGTTGATTAAAACCTTTTCAGTCTATTTTATTACCTAGAATGTTTCTTGGTTTATGATTTTTTTGGTATCATTCTAGTTTTGCTGAAAAACCTTACAAAATTTCAGTGTCAAGAAACAGACGAAAAAAGAAAATTTTTCCAGATGTATGGAAAACAACTTTTCAAACAGCTTAACTCAAGAATTTTTTTTTTTTTTTTTTTTTAAGATATCTTATAAAAAACAAAAATAAATCCTGCTCTGAGAAGGTCAGACAAGAAGAGTCTTGGCTTGTCTAGTACAATGAACCATGGTATCCAATTTCACTTACTGCCTTTTTCTTTTTCCTTTACTTCTGTGTTTCATAATGGACTACCATTAATACTTCTATAGCACAACAGAGCAATCTTTCTTCAGAATTTCTCCACATTCCAGAAAGCCCAGAGTAAGGGAGATTTTTTTCATGCCTGGATGAACACCACCTGCAATACAACATCTTGCTGCAGTACTTGGGTATTTTTATCCCTGCACAGGTAGAGCAATCTTTGAATGTATAATGGATACATGGGAGAGTGGGGAATCTGTACAAAGGCATTTTTATCAGCTTTTTACTTGTTCTCCAATAACATGGTTATCCAGGCTACAAAAATAAATAAAAATTTGTCCTGTAATCCTTATCCGAAGTTAGAATCATATCACAGTTCTATTATTTGATTTTAAAGGACTATTTAGATGAGGAAACAAAGTATAGACAACACGGTAGACAACACTCATTATTGATAAATTTCATAATCTCAGACAATAAGGTGTTTTAAAAAGGCTCTATAACTTTTTATATCTTCTTTTATCTAACCTCATAATGCTTTATACAGTTACATAATACAGACAATAATACAGTTTGGTTTTATCTTTTTAAGGATGGCATAAGACCACCATATGACATATCCTGTAAAATCTTTCAGTCAGTATAAATGAGAGAAAATTTAAGATGTACACAGGGCAGGTAAATAGTTTTTAAAATGGAATTTTAAACATAGAATGAAAAAGAGAGGCATTAAACTATACAAAAGCTATTCTTAACCCTTTTTAGTACAGTAGTTAGCTCAAGGTCATATAATTTGTTACAGTTGCACAAAGAAACCGATCCAATTACCTGTTTTTTAATGGCAACCATGTTCAATTTAAAGAAAAAGACACTTTTTATAGGGCTTTACAATTGCATGCATCCTCTATTCCCTTTTCCGTGGAATTCTGTGTGTTTCTTACTCTTCCTCAAACACAATAATACTATTTCAAAGCCCAGAAAACTCTTCCAAAAGCACAGCCTAGGTTCTTAACTGATCCTGGAAACCGATATTGTAATGTGACAATCCTATTCTGCTTTTGTTGCATAAGGGTATTTTAATTGTTTTTAACACTCATCCTGAATAAACAATGATGGTTACCCTTTTTCACTTCAAAATTTTATCCAAACACAAGCATAACTATTGCAGATGAGATCCAGAAAAAGAGGTCCGGGGGGGGGGGGGGGGGGGGGGGAGGGGGGGGAGCGGTTTAAAAAAAAAAAAGACATTATAAAATGGGAGCAAAAAAAAAATTTTTTACTAAGAAACCCATCTTTCCTACATACAATGAATTGCTTTATTTAAATCTCCAAAGTCTCACTACTATACATTCAAATACTTCTAAACTTAACCAAGTGTGTGGTCACACAATATGACCTATATGCAGAGAGGGGAGTAAGAATAAAACAAAGCAAGGCCTATAAAGAACTCTTGAGAAAAGAAATTAAATTAGAAAAAGAAAATATATTTTGACCTGGTCTCTGAACTACCTGGAGTAACCTGAAACTAGTGCAGTGTAATTGTGGGTTTTGCAGCAAGTGGCAACAGGTGACAGGAATATTCTGAATGAACCATGCTGGAGGACTGGGCTGCAATCCTCCTGGTAACAGAGCTGTAGCTACAACGGCAAGTCAAGAACAAATTTCAGGTAGCACCTTTGCAATTGTTCAGTAGATGTAGAGTACCAGATAGCTATTAAAACATAAAACTGAGCTAGACTGTCTCAAAGACATTGCTACTAGCCAGAATGTACGAAGGACAGAATCATTTGCTCAAGATCACCCAGCAGCCCTGGTGACACACAGTAACAGAACTTGGGTCTCCAGAGTCCCATTTCCTTATCATCAGATTAAGGAAGCCACCACTAAGAAGTTGGTAGTTAGAGAAACAGTATGAGAAATAAAGAATGTTATGAAAGTTTTCAGAGTTTTCCTTTAATTAATGTTTCTTCTCTTCCTGCTCCCCTCTGCCCACCCTCCTTTGTATCCTGAACAATTCTTCCAGCTTTGGAAAGCTTAGAGAGTGGTAAATGAAAAATGTATTTTCATGTTTTACTACTTTTTCCACAATTTCCTTTGTCTGTACGTATCAGTGGGGCACTAAAGATTACAGAATGAATTTAGGGCAGCAGCACGGAAAAAGATTCACTATGAACAAACAGAGAATCATTCATACTTTGCAAAAGAGATAGCATTCTACAAGGAGTTCTAGATTAAATGTAGTCAAAAGCAAGAGGCATTTAAGAGGTAGAATAAGACTGGTAGAGATAGAGAGGTCTCTGTACATCAAGGTTAGATATTATATTTCTTAAGAGATAGGTATTGGGATATTTCAAAGAGCTGAGACGGTACTAATGGAACAGAACTCATCAATATGGCTTTACCACACATATGTACATCTACATAATTTTTTTTAAGTTAATACATAGGAGTAAACCTGAAAACAGGATTAAGAAAAGCTGTATTCTGAAAAAGCCAATTATCAAATAACACTGGAAATTTGAAGTGAGGACAGAGGATTGGGGGGCAGAGGGGGAGAGGGAAGGAAATGAAAAAGTATCAGAAAGGAGAAGAAAAATAAATTCTTAAGGCAGAAGATATGTTGTATATCAACCCACTCATATTAAAAAGGAAAAAAGCAATTCCTCATGCATGACATAACGAACGAGAAGAGCTAGTGCCGCAGAAGGATTGCCAGCTCCTCCAGAAGGGAATGAACAGAAGAATTAGGGAGTGCGTATGTTGAAATCACTAGGTGAGAGAATCTTATTTTATTGTTCACCTACAGGAAATGGAATTCTATGCCAGCTACTTTTCTTTTTAGGCAATTAAATAAGGAAACAAAAGCCATCTTTCACTTCTAACCTCTACCCACCAAGGAGAAAAAGTAAAAATCAGCAAAGTACATATACTTTTGCAGTTAAAATAAATTACAGCTTGACTTAATGTGGAGCCATCAAGGAGATTTATAGTTACTCTTCGTATTTAAACAGTAACGTTTTTCCAGTCTAAAGAACATTGCACCCTCAAACATTCTACACCTCTTTTCCAATAGAATACAGTCTCATTACAGATAACAGTCTCATTACTGTGTATGATTATTGTGAATATAAAAGAAGACTTCCAGATTGCAGATACAATCCTTTTGCAATTTATACAATAGTCAGCATTCTAAGTACTGGTTTGAAGGCTTGCAAGGCAGCATACAATCGTAGTAGACACAGACCTACTCAGATATCCTAGATATATGGGTAAATTTTTTTTTTTACTTGCATGTACCTTAAGTAGCTGCCAGTCCAGCAGCAATTCTTTTCCTCAGTTTTCTTCTTTATATCATTTCTCATCAGCAGTCATGACTTTAGCCCTAGACAGTCAACACAGAATCAGCTATTCTTTTACAATAGCTAATCAATACTTTATGCAAGTACTTTTCATTAAAAGCATTCATACTGTTACCAAAAATTACCGTATTTCAGGCACAAGATTACTACAAAGGTACGATTCATATCAACAAGCAAAGTAACTCCAATCTGCGTTTGCTTTAATTGCTCCTGAACTGATGTGAATTCGAATGTTGTGGTAATTAGTTTACTCTTAAATAAGATGGAAATAATAATGTTAATCCTGCATGCACCTTCTTTTCATTCAAGTTCCTAAGCCTTTGGAAACAGATGCTATATTATCCAGACTCTAAGACTGTTCTTTTTTGACAGCACTGCTACTATATGGGAAGTTACAGAAAATTGATCTGGTCAGTCACTAGATCAATCATTCATCAATACATACTAATAAGCGATATTTGATGTAATTTTATTAAAACAAAACAATAATTTAAAAAAAAAAAAACCACAAAACCACCCACAACAACAAAACCACAAAACCAAAAACACCACACCAAAAAAACCAACCCCACAAAAGCAACTTTTACACACAAGCTATCATCAAAACTTCTTTTTTAAACTACAGACAGTAAGCAGTAAGCACAACTTTCCACATGTCTCTAAATATGGAATCAGACATATCAGAATTGATTTGCACAAGGTCAATCAACAGGTCAGGGGCAAAACCAGGACTATAGGTTTTTTTGGTGGCTTCTAAAGCAGAAGGAGCATTATTTAATATGATGTAATGATTGCACCACTAGACAACAAACATACTGACATTTCAATCAGTAACTAAGATGTTAAAGGATCATCTCTGCTGAATTACAGAGCTGTCCTATAATATCGAAAACTTTGTTTTAAGTGAGTGAAGTTCAAGCAATACAAGCCACAGTACAGTCTGCCTGGATTTGTTGTCCTTCTAGTCACACCAGAAAGCCATAGGTTTTTATTGGGCTCTTAAGAGGAAGATACCCGATAGGCACAGAGGATTTCTGTGAAGAATGGGAATTTTGTACTTTTCAAGACACTATTTATTAGGTTGTGCATTTTACTGAAGATTTTTGAGAAGAGCTGAGTTAGCAGCTGGTTTTGTCTGACAAATTATGTTCAGAATAATTAGAGTTTTCAATTACACGATTCCTGTATATTTATAAACCAAGATAAATAAACAGCATGTAATCAGATAAATATGGCCATACTTGAATAATTCTATACACTAACATTTGAATTATTCCAACACATAAGTATAGGTCCCAATCCTACATATAATGCCATTTTCTACCACCCTTTTTCAGACAAAATTCCCCAGACATCTTGTAATGGTGAGGAAGTTCTACTGAACAAATATATATTTACATTAATAACATGCTTAAGGTGGACTGGACAGGATTAGTGCCAAGTTATGAATGTAGTTGAACTCTATTCCTATTGCACTGGGGCTGTACAGAATAAAGGACTTCAGCACAGCAAATGTCAAATTTTTAAAAAATGTTAAAGCATTCAAATTTTAAACATCTAGGAAGCCAAATACAAAACTCAGAATTATGTCATTACTAATACTCAGTTTAATTTCAGATGCCTTTCCTGAACTGAAATTTACATTTCTTAGCATATAATTTTCTCTTAATTTTAGTTCTAGGCAAGAGTTTTGAAATCACGTGGTACTCATACATTTCAAAAATAGCAAATTACTTTGACTGTGGCTTATATATTTTTAATACAAAAATTATTCATTTAATAGATTTTTCAAAAATAATCACCAGAATACAGATATTGATGGAATTTCATACAAATGTACTCTCCAATTGTATTAAACTTAAAAAAAAAAAAAAAGAAAAACCACAACACTTTCTTCAGTCATTCTGCTTCTTTGCTCCCAATGCATTCCATTCCTCTTCATCTCTCTACCTCTACACGTCCCTGTTCTTACCCTCAGCTTTTTTTAGACAGACTGCAGTAGCTTCCTGATACTGACTCCTCCCCACAATTTATATTGTCAGAAAGATGCTGTAAACTTGCCTCCCCTGCTATGACAGAAGATTTCCATTTAATTTTGGAGGGAATCCTGTCTCCCTTGCCCCCCCCCTCCCCGAACACGCCATCCAAGGTACAACTAAGTGTATTGGCTGTTACTGGGGAAATAACCTTCTCTTTCCAATAATGTTCACAATGTGTAAGGTGCACCAGTAGATCCTAATGTATTTATTCTTCCTTTTAAAGGTTCAACCATCATAACTTAATGAAAAGATAATTTAAAGATAATAAGAAATTATCTTTAAATAAAGATATTTTATTATCTAATTTAAAATATCTTTTAAATAAAGATATTTAATTAAATAAATTTAATTTACAGTTTAACACTATAACACATTCTTATGTGTTATAGTGTTATTAAGCCATTACTCATTTTACTTCTGCATATTTTTCTCCAGCTGACCAAATCCTCACTGCAGCATTATGATTACATCTGCTCAAGGCAATGAAAAAATACATTAATGTTAAAATTTTCCAGAGGAAAAAAGCAATGGCTACAAACAAATGGGAGCACAGAGAAGGACAGAGTGAGAAAGTACACATAGAAAGTAAATTTCTATGGTAATTGAAATACAGATAGAAATAATCAGCTACCCACAAAAGGATAAAGAAAATTGTTTGATTCCCAATTTAACTGCATTTGACATTTGTGAATTTGACTACGTAACGAGTCTTATTGGCTGGATCTCACTTGGAAGAAAATCAGAAAAGGTCAGTCTGAAGGATCTAGATGAAAAAAATAGTGCAGAACTGTACTTATGTGGGAAATGGATAATAAGAAAGAAGTACTAAGGTGGGGAAAAAAATGTATAAGGGAAAAAAGAAAATGTTTGCAAAATTGAAAATTACTTTCCAATGTCAGCATAGCATATCACTTAGTATTCAAAGCATAGGAAGAATTAATTCTCTGACAAGAAAGGGTTCAATTTCACTTGCCAGCACAATGCCATATGGAGATTTATTGGCAACTACAGATACCAAATATCAACAGCAGAATTAAGAGGATTTCTATCAATTTTGGAGTTATTCAGGACTGTTACAGGAAACCATTTATCTTTTCAGTAGTGAAAGAAGTTTTATATTAAAAGTGTGTTAAAATTAACGCTTTGTAGCTCTCAGAGCTGATGCATTCCATGTACTTTACTTCCATATCCATATGCTAGTGCTGTTCTTCACCACCTGATCCCCTCCATATGCTAAAACACTCTACAAAAAGTGTTGCTCCTGATCCAAACAATTTCAAAGTTTAGAAATTTAAGGAAAAAGGCAGTATTGCTAGGCCCATTTTACATGGAAAAGTTAGGCAAAGATGCCTCCGTTTGGGGGGTTGGGAGCCGGAGGCGAAATCCTGCCTGCAGTTTTAACTTTCAGTTCAAGGCTTCTGGCATTCTGGATGAAATTCTACCACCACCACAACTGCCGGATTTGTATGTGTGACATTACAGGTTAAGTTAATATCATGCTTAAGGGCTTCACCGAATTTTGGCCACCAAGGTTACGTGGTCTGACCATCAAGAAAGTTATCACAGACCTAGGATAAGAAGCCAGATATATCTGAATCTCAGTCTGCTGTCTTGATTTTAATAGGAAAATTAAAATCTGAGTTGGCCAACAGAAATTCTCCAGTTTTCTTTCATATTCCCCCCTTTCCTCCCCCACAATGTTTTTCATTGAAAGTTCCAGGGGATGTCAGAACTCATCTCTACTTTTACTGCAACATTGCATTGCAGTTGGTAATGACAGGTGGAAGTCTGAAGTGTGAAGTGAGTACTCAGATTTTTTTTTGTATCGTGCCATCTATAATATCACCTTTCTTGTTGTACTTTGTTGAAGAAATGGCAGAAGACATTGTAAAAGGCACGATGTGCGTAGGGGGTAATAAATCTGTTGGATGCAGATAGTCAATGGCTGCAAGTCATAACATAAAGCTTTACTCTTAGCCTCCTACCAGTTTTCATTATCAGTGAAAATTTCTATTAATGTAATACGATAGCATCATGTACAAACAGCTCGACAGTCATACATTTTGCACAGCTGTCATAAAGTGATAGTCATTTAGCTTCAAGGTAAAGCTGAAGTTTGAATATTCCTGCTTTTCATCTTTGAAGCTTTCTCACTTTAGAAGATAATTATCTAATTTTGTGACCAATGATGTGTTCCCAACACATCAAATTTTAATATCCATAGTATGTAGATCCTTTTTTTGTGTCTTGAAAATTAGCAAATTAGATAGCTTGACACAAAATCTTGGGAGTATATTGAACAGCCAAACATTAAAATATGACCTAGAGGAACGATAGGAACACTATATGCTATGGCCCTGACCAACGTTTTCATAACGTCTTCCAAATAGCATTTTCACAGTGCTTTTATCTAACAGGCTAGAGATACTATGACTGCATAATTTTGATTCCTGCTTTTTAGGAAAGCAAGTCAAATCCTTGTTTGTGTATAAAAGCATGAAGAAGCTCCTTGCCAGCTACTGTAGAATAATTTGAAGTAAAAACAGATGATAAGACATAAAACCTTCTACCAGCTGACAAATTATTTCTGTACAACACTAAGTTCACTAAAGATACTGTGGCTGATAAAGGTAGTAAAAGAAAATGGCTAGTGAAGCAACTGGGAGCTAAAGCATTTTGGTTTAGCCCTAGATTAGAAGGAAAATTCCTGTGTTACCATGATAAATTAAAAAAAAAAACCAACCTTCTCTAACTCACGCAATCACCTTAGTGGAAATTACTCTTGAGACTTCATAATTAGGAGAATAGTTACACATTCCTATTGTGAGAACAGAAGCGTCTGTGGAAAAAAGCCCACCTGAATATTAAACAGCAGAGAGTTCAGTTTAAGAGCCTGCAATTTTAATGCAAACTATTTTAAAAGAATGGGTCAGAAAAGAAAGCGTTGAAACCCGATGAAGCAACTAAGAGATAGTATAATATTGTCTATGACTGGGGCCAAAGAGAGGCCTGCCATGACAAAGTGTCATGCCTTTCAATACCTACGAGGAGGTTACGAAGAAGATAAACCAAGGCTATTTATGGAGGTGCACAATAGGAAAAATGACAGACAGCAGTCATAAATTGAAATGGGAAGTTCCAGCTTAAGTAAGTAACTTTTCATCCAGAGTAGAGTCAAGCACTGGAACAAAAGAGGTTGTGGTATCCCTGTCCTTGAAGGTTCTGAAGATCAGATTCAACAAAGCCCCAAGAAATCTGCACTGATTTCAACACTGACCTCGCTTTGGTCAGGAAGTTGAGTTAAAAGACCTTCTAAATCTTCTTCCAGAATGAATTATTCTACGACTCCGGAAGTTATTAAAAACAGAGTTCCATAGTGGAAAAGAGTAAGACAGTTGTGCAAAGGGGGAAGATGCAGGTTTTTTTCCAGAACCAGTTTTGCTGAGTCATTAATGCCAAACACAAAAGTCTCAGTTATAAAAGTACAATCAGAATTTTTAAATTCAGTATCACTGTATTCAGAAGAACATTAATCAGCTTGCACATTACAGAGGAGCAATGTTAACATTATATATAATCTGCCACCTGCACAAAATTCAGGGAAGCCTGTCAAGTCCACATTTTGAGTACACCAAACGAAAACATTTCATGAGGCTATTAGAAGCTCAAAAGTAATTTCCACCCTTTCCTAAAAACTAAGAGCAAAGCTTCAATAAGAAAGCTACTAACAGTCATACATATAAGCAAGCTAACTAATGAGCAATCAACAGGATCCACATGTTAAGCCCTGATACACTGAATGAATTATACATATTTACTTCTCAGTTATGAATCTTATGAACTAGATTAGGTCCCCATGTGATTTGTTTTGTTAATGGAGCTGGGAACAACTTCTTCTTGCATCAGTCTTCAGCAGAAAACATTTCTCTCTAGAACATCTGCCCATTTTAAAACAGAAAGATTCAAATACAAGATAAATAAGGTGGTTCAGAAAGAAGAGGGCAGGGGGAGAGAGACAAAGGCAACAATAAAACAAATGTCAAATTAAGGAAGGCAAAAGCAAAACACAGGAGAAGGAACAAGTGCTCTGACAAAGAGAATGCCTTCTAATGTTTCAGAAATTGTTTTGGTCACCATAATGAAATGTATTGGTTTAACTCTTTACGGTTCTTTCAGGAATCTTGACAGATAGAACAAAAGGCTAGAAACAACCACCTGTGAAACACTTTTCTGATTAAGAGTCATTGCCAGAACCTATATGCCTTGATGACTCTATCAAACCAACCAAACAGGCTCTACCTAAAAAAGCAAAAATTCAGCATAAGTAGTGCTTAGGAAAAACTCTTCTCAAGAGTAAGAAGAGTTAAGAACAAACTTTACTAAACACCAACAATTGCTCATAGCAAAGCACTAGAAATGAGGCAGGTACATAAGGAATAAACCAGGAGGTTACACCTAATCAACCATTTCCTTCTCTCTCATTGGAACATCACACTGTCTTACAAGCCCTAGTGAAGCTCTATTACCTCCATAATTCGTAGTTACACCTAACATAAGAACATGTTGAGACATCTTAAGCTAATCCTGCTGAAGTCTTACCATGTGGTTGTTGGACTTCAAGTCAAATAGATGAAGACTCCTCACAAGTTTAAGCTGTTATATTTAATATATTTATCCTTTTACGGGAAAAGGGGGGGAGGGGAAAGGGGGGGGAGGGGAAAGGGGGGGGAGGGGAAAGGGGGGGGAGGGGAAAGGGGGGGGAGGGGAAGCAAGCATTTGGCCAACCTGGCCAACCTGTACAGCAATAATGATCTGCTTCTGCTCTGAAAGTTGAAGGACTCCCCAACTGTGTCTTAAGGAGATAAAGGCATAAAGCTTAAGAGTGCAGGTATAGACATCAAAGAAGAAATACAGTTACTTTCATTGCTTATAGTCCTAAAAAAAAAAAAAAAAAAAAAAAGACTCCAAAAGAAAGGATTATGTAGCTCATCTTCCTAACATAAGGCAGTTCAATGAGATCTACATAATGGCAGGTAACCTGTTCTGAAAAGCCACCCTGCAAGAGTTCCACACTATTCCAATGTTTTCTCTCACAAAAAAAAAAAAGAAAAAAGTTTTTGATATTAGGAAAAACTAATTCTTGTGTTTAAAGTCCAGTTCTTGTTCATCTACCATGGATATAGAGAACACATTTCTTATTCTTCCTGGTTTTCCTCCTGTGAAGGATGTTGCCATATTTCCTTTCAAGTTTTTACTAGTTTTGCTCAGGCACAGTTTGGCCCATGGCACTAAATCACTGTCTAGTGAAACAGACCTAATTATTCTTCCTCTCTTCCCTCTCCCCTGTCCCATTTACATTTCTCCACATTTTCTTCCTCAATACAAAAGGAAATACACATTTTTTTTTAATTTGGGTTTTTTTCCCCCTTCCAGTTTTCTAGCTTATTTGAAGGTTATTGTCTCCTTCACACCGCGTACCTGTCTGCATCGGACATTGAAAGGTTTTTTGGAATTCAGGACTGTTTGTCCCCCCCCATTCATGCGACATAAGTATCTTACCTTTAAGAGTTTCTACAGTTTAGAACAATTCTAGTCTCATAAATATGGATTTGACATATGCTTTATCACACGTGAGGTTCTCAGTCAATTCTCAGCTCTCTACAGAGATTAAAGATAGCCACATCAGCCATCTACCAGAAAATATGGCAGAAATGGGGAGCAGGTAAAATATATCAGATGAATCTTTGAGGGTAAAACATTCCTCATCCCCTCAGTATATTCACAATAGCCACAGATACCAAAAGCAGCAAGAACACCTGGAGTCTGTGATTTCCTTTGCTCACGACTTCTGTAAATCAGTGTCTTGGCACATCCATAATGGGTTGTGATGGGTGAAGTTGACAGGGGAAAAAAGAGTCAACAGAGAGAGGAAAGAGAATAACCCTTGCTTGTAACAAGTGCAAAAGGAATCAGTGTGAAAAGCAATACAAGAGAAAACTAATTTGCACTCCTAGCAAACAGGAAATCTCAAATACAACAGGAAGCTAGTGCAAGAGGTTCAGTCTCTCTAAGGGCATCTATACAAGATTACAAATGTCTACTTACATAAATTAGCCTAGGAGCAGAAGCAACAATTCTGCCCATCTCTGCCTCCAAAACTCTTGTTAAGGTAATCTGCTTGCTCATAGGGTTTTGAAAGAGTCTTCTGGAAGAAAATGCATTTTTCCTGTGTTAGGCATCTTCCAGGAAATGAACTTGAACTTCATGTGCATGAAATGAAAATCATATTCCTATACAAAGCATCCAGCAAAGCATATTAAGTATTTCTGTCTTTCACTACAGCAATCATCTTCGCCTCCTCAACTGCCATCTCCGTCTTGAAAATTGCCTGGTACTGGGTGTTGCTCAGGCATTCCTATTTTGAAGATACATTTAAAATACACACACCCCACCTATAGGCTTGTCCAACATTTGAATCCAGATCATTTCAAATATACAGTTATGCACCTAACACTAATTTAAATTCAAATCTGTTTCTCCTTTCATTCTTAAACAGCACCATTGATGAAACAACTTTATTTTACCTTTGTCTAGCTAAACAAATTCTTTTCTTCTAAACTTGACTTCTGTCAACTCAAGGCTAGCTCGTTAAAGCAATACAAGATGTTCTAGCTACTGCTAAGACCCTGCTAAAGACTGCATGAAGCCAACTCTCTTATGCAGGAGGGATTTATGGCAGCTTAATTCCTGTGCTCTGCATTCTACTGTCTACTATTTTATTTCCAGATTCCCACATTCGATACACTGGTTGTAACATCTGTACACTCCTATGTGAACAAGTCTGCCTCTCTTGACCAATCACGATCTCCTCACATCTTAGATCATCATCCTCAGAAACAGTGTAGTAGTTATCAACTACAAGATGGATAACTCCATCTGTAAAGTCTTAGGAGATCCAACTATGATTAAAAAAAAAAAAAGAGCATTTTTGCACAGGCTTCCTTTTTAAATACAAATCTTGCAATGATTTTTCATTCACTCTAAAAAAGTACTTAAGCTTTACAAAAACTGGGCAGATGCTAAATAGGCTTACAAAAACATCCATGCAATTTTGCAAAAACATTATACATAGAAAAAGCAAAATGGAACCTCATGAGAACAACATACTAACCAAAGTATTTCACGAAGACCTTTTGTTGAAGCTTCAACAGCAACCTAAAATACAGTCTATCCTATCAATATATAATTTGTGTTGTACAATGTGTAACCACTTATTATCAGCAACAAAAAATTGTACCCTACAGAACAGTAATGACATTTGAAAGTGTAGAGTATTGATTAGCAGTTGCTTAAAAGTGAATCACCACTACAATGCGGCATCTATTCATGGCTCTACATACCTTCACTGTCAAGACAATTTGCATGGAGACTGGCTCTTTTAACCTTGAAATGTAAGCATTTTCCAATACAGGATGTGAAAGCGAACAACCATAAATGCATTAAGCAAGGGAATTAGCATCCATTTCCTTTCAAGATCTGATGTTTTCCAGTTGGATTGTCCACTCAATAATTTCCATATTAAAAGACATTATTGAAAGTGTAATGCATGTATCATAAACTTACTGAAGCCATCTCCTATTTCTGTTATGTATTAACAATATATTTACTTTCAATAACACAAGTAAGAGGATCATGCTGTGTTTGCAAAACCCAGAAAGACACAGAAAATACTGCAAAATATAAAGTGCTGATGGCAGAAGAGCATGAATTCACCGTGGCTTAAAACAGGGCTTTCCTTTTAGTTAAAGAGATATATAAAACATAATGATTGATATTCAGGCTGATTTAGACTACATTTTAAAAACATTACCAACACAAAAGAATTATTACTCCTGCCATAACACTCAAACAGGAGATGAGAGTAAGACCATAGATCATTCAAGATGCAGTTCTAACTTCACTGAAGGCAAAGAAAATTTTCCAGTACCTTCCGAGAGGGCAGAACTTCATTACAAGAAAGAAGGAAAGATTATTCTCTGTTATTGAGAAAAAGAGACCACAGTATTGGAAGTTTGATAGCACTGTGATATTTTCCTCTACAGATCAATATGGTACCTGAAAATTAGTATTAGACCCAGCAGGTTTTTCCACCTAATACATTAGTAGCATGTGAATGTGTTTGATTATTATTTTTCTTGAACAAAGAAAAATTGAAATATCTATCCAAAAGAATTTACCTTTATGTCTGCAGACAATAACATTAAATACTTCACCAAACACACTGAAATGCTCCGTAACTAGTTTGGCGCAGAGAATAACCTTGTGATTTATGTAGCCCAAAGATCTGTAAGAATTAAAGGGGATGGAAATTCAAGCGCTGCAAACTCCAAAACATCATTTGAGTTAATCGTCAGAATTAAAGTGATTTAAGATTCCCAGATGCATATTTCTTTTATTTTCTCATGCTTGATTTTAATTCAGTGCTAGGAGACACATTTTACATAACCCAGACTTCAGGAGTTTGAATTATAATGAATTATCTCCGAATAGAGCTTTTAGTAAGCTCTATACCATTTACCTGGCTGGTGTTTTTTTGGAGTTTGGGTTTTGGGTTTTTCAGGGTTTTTTTTTTTTGGTTGGTTGGGGGGAGGAGGGAGGCGGTGTTATTGGTTTGGGGTTTTTGCAGTGGGGGGTGGTGGTGGTATTGGGTTTTTTTTAAATCATAGTCATATGTCTACAGTTTTTTTGATCATTTTTCTCCTATTTTTAATAGGGGAAAAAACAGTATTATTTTTGCAGTTTTAAAATTGCTCAGCTGACAAAAGTTTTAACTGATATCCAAGAAGCCAATCCATGTCTATACCTTAAACTGCACGTCTCAATCTTACTGACCCTTCCTTCAAAGCAGGAGTTGCAGTGTCACGAGCAAAGAAGAAACAGCCTACAAAGACCAAAACCAACATAAGGCCGAATAAAAGAAAAGCAATTAATGTCAAGATGATTGGACTAAACTTCTCTAAGAACTTAAATCACTATTATACGATTTAAAAGTAAAGATAGATGTACTGCATGAATCAGATACACCAGCTGAATGCTAATTGATCTAAATCACCCCATTATATTAGTTTTGCATTTCCATAGTTGTAGGAAACAAACAAGATACAGCACCAAATCTAGTCAGTAAATGCAATTCTGAACCTTTAAAAATAGGAATGCTATACTGATTGAAAAACCTGCTTTGAGAAAACACAGTATTTTGAAAACTCCTAACAAATGAAGAATTTGTTGAAAGGAGTAGGCAGATGCAGACTACAGACTGCTTGAGACCATGGCAGTCAGTGCTTACATAACAGTGAAGACTCAATTAGACAACTTACATAAGAAAAATCTGAGATAGCCTTAAACAAGCTTATTTTCAGTAAGAAACCTTTATGGCAGAACCAATAAAAAAAAGTTTATTTTCAGTTAGAAACCGTTCCTACATTTGCAATAAAATAATATCAACTATTCAGGACCAAAACAAGAATTACCAAAGCTCAGAATATTAAAAAAAAAAAAAAACCAAAAACAAACAACAACAACAACAAACCTCCAAAAGAAATCTGAGAAAGCATAGACCACTAGACCATACTGCATTTTTAGAGAAATCAGACACTTCACTGATATTAGAAAAGCTTTACTGTGTAACAACAATTATTTTTAACATTAACAGAAGACACATTACCTGCATTTTTTGCTTCCATTTTATTACTACTATTATTTTGCAACAGCGTAGAACTGAAAACACATTATTATCACAGACACTGTAATGTGAACAGTAGCATTCCCCAAAGTCTCTTCCTCCAAAATTCTAATCGTAGCAGCTGAAGTGAATATCTTTCTGGTACCTAACCCTTGCTTTGCATCCCATTCTTAAAGTCTGGCTTTGCCAGTGGGCTACACTCTCGCATTTACTACAGTACTCACTAAATGTAATCAGAGTGTTAAAAAAAAAGTTTGAAGCAGCGTCAAGATTCAAATAAGGCAGATGTCTCTTGAAAGTCTAAGGAAAAAAAAATATAAGCACCTAAGAGGCAATTAAAATTTCAATCAATTCTTAGGCCCCAGCAGTATTTGCTAACTAGGTGAAGAGTATGCATGTCTCTACAGCACCAAACCGCTTCTTGTACGCTGCCAAATCTATATGACAACTGTAAAACCTCCATAATTCAGACAGCTTTGGAGTAATATTGTCCTATTTTCTTCTGTACGGTTTTTTTGAACACTGAATGGTCTTCCTTCACTTTGAAAGCAAATAGTAGAACATTAAAATGATACATTTTTAAGTGCTGATTTTGCTTAAAAGCTCATCATAATTTCTGAAATTATTTACTGAACTATTATTATTATTTTCTGAGCTATTTACAGTGTCTGGATTTCATCTAAAGTCAGTTTCAGGAAAACTCATATATCCCATATACTCTTAGGAGGCATAACAACATACTTGGATAAGATTTTCATAATGCAATAAAATAATAACACATTCAATTAAGATAAAGAAAGCAGTGGGGTTTTTAAAAAAATAAGTAGTTTCAAAAATGACAAAAATATTCTTATGCATCTTTTTGAAACTCAAGAGACCAGCAATGCTGGTTACTCATTTGATGTTCACAGTACAGCAAGACTTAAGAATTGTAATAACTAAAGCAATATTCACAGCTATGACCTGGCAAAATTTTGCCAGGATAACTTCATTTGCTCAATGAAATTTTAGTATGGGTCAAATGACTCCTAATGTGTAAAACATTTGGGCAGTAGAGTGTGTCAATCATGCCTTGATTTCCAACACATTCCTTTCAAAGTAGTGCTCACTATATATGCTAACAAAATTAATCAAGTAACCTTTACATTAATTTTTCATTTAGCAAGCCTTTATTAAACTAAATGGCACTACAAAGCAGTTGGTAATTGAGAAATCTATACCGCCCAGATATATAATTATACGCACATTTTATATCTTTATTTTTTAACGATGCTTAATTCATAATCAGAAAATGTGGATTCCTCCAGCAATATTAGAAGTTGCACTGCTTCTAAAAGTGGAATCTCAACTTTAAAAAAACATGGACTCTGATCACCCAGAGCTCACTGTAAACACCAAATGGATTCTTGATGCCTGGCTAGTGGGGAGGGGAGAGGGGCAGGGAAAGGCATTTGCATTTACAGCTCTACTGTGCTATCACTTCCTTAATTGTTACGACAACTTCTGCCACTGACTTTGCATGTTGAAAATACTTGCAAATCTTGAAGTTTTTATTCACAGAAGCTTACAGAATAAATATACTTTTTAAAAATACAAAAACATATATGTTAAAGTTACCTGTCAGCCAGGCTCATTTGCCACCATCAACAGCAAGAAATAGCAAGCTTAAAAGGACAGAGACACTTGGAATTTTAAATAAAAATAAAAAGCATCAGAGGTTTCCTAAAACTACTGTAACCAGAAGGTAAAAAGAAAAAAAGAATAGGGGATGTGACAGAGAAATAAAAATGCTCTGAAATACCTGTCAAATCTGCGTTTTGTGTTTCCTCTTTCATTCTATAATGAAATAGCATAACAAAAGCAAGACACAAAACCAAAATAGCTTGCAAAGAACATATACTGTCCACCTTCAAAAACAGGAGCACAGATTTGTTAGTGAAATAGAAAGGATGCTGATGAAAAGGTAGAATGAATAGCTTCCAATTACCTACAATTATAACAACCAATAGGAATAAATCTTGCTACTTCAGAGGGAAAAAATACATTACAGAAGGGATGACAGCAGTATCTACTACGAGGAAGAGCAGACTGATTAAGGAACTCATACTGATTCTTTGTGGATTTTAGCACGATTGCAAAACACAGTACGTTCCATATTTTTCTAGTAAATGTTGGACTATCTGTATTTGGTAGATTTAATTTTTAAAGCCATCTTAGTGCAAAAATGGCTGCGCATGGAACAGTTCCATGTTTGTTATGGCCCAATAAAAAATTGAAGTCTTTTAATAATACTTGATTAGATACTAATCACAACTGAAAGGTCCATCTGCTTTATAAATTTAAGGAGTTCATACAAAAACATGATTATATAAGACTACACAGACTTTAAAGAATGTGAGCTAGAAGTATAATAAATACCAAATGTCCAGATTTCCAGATTAAAATAAAAGTTTGCCCAATATATTGAAGTGAAGCCATTTAATGGCCTTGAAAAGTAGTAAGAGACCTCAAATATTTTTGTTCTTAATAGCTCTGTATTTTAGCTTAGTGAAGTTCATGTTTTGCAGTCCTGGGTATACAACACTGAAAAGACAGATGCTGCTAGGGAACTCCTATGCCTTTGGTAATCATGAAGTCAGTTGCTTTCATTTTACATGGATAACATAAGCTTTTTATTTGAACTGCTACATGTACTGTCGGTTACATAACTTCACACATATACAACCCTTTCAAAATAAGTACTACAAGCTAAAGTAATAATTTCCTTCATAATCGGACCAAAAAAAAAAATTTAATGTGTTACTTGGAACTAAAAATCACGTCTAAAAAAACAGCAGAAATTTAACATATGGGTTGAATGAGTGTCTCTGTAGTCAGTGAATGTCTCAATGTTTTTCCATTTCCATATTGCATTCTGAAGATCACATATTAAACGCCGCAAAATCGCAGTCTTATAATCTTTAACATATTCCTCTTAATCTCTCATTATATTTTTTCAGCAACTGCTGTAAAAATAAATTGTCTACAATACAGAACTTTACTATAGGTTGCATATTTAAATTAGAGTAGACACAGACCTTGATATATACCTAATACTCAAATCCGCTTTCTCATTACCCTCTGTCCCAATTATGTAGACTTATACCAATTTCTCAAGTTTTTGCAATACTTCACTAGCTTATTACCCAGCTGTGCAGCTGAGCAAGAAGATAACCACATTCATTCCTCTTATCTGTAATGATGTAATACATCCCAGCACTGGGTTGAGATGATTGGGGGAATAATGGGATTGTAAAAACTGCAGAGATGACAAACAACAGTGCAGCCGCCTTCTCCTGATACAGTAAATTGCGTACATACAGCACAGGGTGAAAATAATACAATATGCACTAATTCTGCTCCTTGAATGAAGTTAACATTTTTCATAAGCAGCAGCTGTTTCTACACAGAAACATCATCATCACAATGCAGCAGCCAGATTAAATACCCGCAATCTAGGCTGAAGCCTAGACTTCAAGAAATAGAAGTATTGGGGTTTACTTTCTAATGATAACAAAAAATCATCCAAAAAGAAAAATATCAGTTTAATCAAGGACTCTCCAGATAGTGCAGTGCAATGCAAAAAGTCATCAGGGACTGCTATGCAATACAAAAATAGATCTTGGACCAAAGCACGTACAGCACTGCTTTCCTATTCAATTAAAAAATTAAATCTGCCTCCATTTTCTCTGTTAAAACCTTCCTTATTACAACTGAAGAGATCCTTACCTTCTGCAGGAGCTGGGAACCTGAGTACTTGGCTGCAATAGATTTGATCTCCCCACCAAATGCTGAGGCCCAGAGCTTAACACTGTGAAGAAAAAAAATGAGAGACAGGAAGAAATGTAATACACATGTCATAGCAAGCAACACAGACTGTAACAGCTTCAGCTGCACTCAGAAGGATCCTAGCAATTTTGCATTAAAGCGCTCACTAAGGAACCTAAGCACAGAAAAAGATTAGCAAAGCTGTTCAAGTATAAGCACAAACTAGATGCTATGCTAAGGTAAGGCCTCCGATATGAAACTACCCAACCTGCACTGTTTAAATTTAAAGAATCAACTTGTACAGAAACATGTTTTGGCACAATATAACATACATCCATTGAAAGGAAAGAAGCAGATAAAATGGCAGAATAGTTCCGAAGCATAAATTCTCACATGAGGAGTGAACATAACAGCATCAACTTCAACAAATACAAGCACTTAAGACTCTGTGGCCACATACTCCACCAACATATGCTCCTACAATAAAATTAAAGTAGTGCTGAGCGCGTTAGAGACTACCACTTTAAACACAGCTGACAGAGGAGCAAAGGTGCCTTGAACAGTCAAATCTCTGCAATATAAAAAGATAAGGACTTGAGCAGTCAAGTTCTCATCCTTGAACATTGTCCTGAGAGCAATAGCATGAAAGCACTTACACAGACAAGGGGATCTGCTGCTCCGATCCAACCACATCCACTAAGGCTGTGTTAAAAGCTGTCCAGAAGATAAAGAAAAACCCCCCAAAAGCCCGAAGAAGATTCAGATTCTCTGGCATTGTGCCTTTCTGTGCCTGGAAAGATTTGGGGAAATTCAAGTAAAGCTGAATTCAGCAGCAGTGGGGTTTTTGCTTCTGAAGCCTCTTTCCCCACTCTTACCCCCTCCACTAGAACAACACTGGAAGAAATCACAGCTCCATCCTCATGCCTCCAAAGAATGACCCTTCTCTGTGTAATGGAAGGAGAGGACGAGAAGCGAAGCTCTAATGACTTGAAAACTATTGTGTCCCTGGTAATAGCAAAGCGTTTTCCAGCACTACTGCAGCCACTTGCATGTAGTTCTTTACAACTCCGCAGTCAGCAGTGTGCTGGAGTTACTTCAGTGACCTACTGCTGCTCCAAAGTGCCCTTAGCAGCAAGAAAGCAGACTATTGATTCCAACTGGGGAGGCTGTCTTCTTGCAATTACTGCTCACTTTGCAAAAGGAAAGCTGCCTAGAGTTCTCCTTTCCCTCGCCGGTAACCTCCAGCCTTCATCCCAGATCAAGTCAGCCAGTGCATTGGTTCAGCGGAGCAGGAGCAGCAGCCTTTTAACGGGATAGCGCGGAGACAGAGAGGCAGGCACAGGAGGAGCTGGACCAGAGGGAGGGTGCCTCTGTATGGCAAAAGCAGAGAAAGTCTGGAGGAGCTGAAAGTGTAGTTGAGCCCTTTCAGGAAGGCGAGAAGAGAGCGCTGCACATTGCCGGGGGCTGAGCTAGGGAGGGCTCGGCGGGTCTGGCAGGGGCGGGGGGGTGGGGGGGCCACGCACACCCACCGGAGACCCGGCCAATTCAGGCAGGGCACCGCTGCGTGACAAGCATCTGTCACACAGCCCGGAGAGGCGATGGATGGACGGAGCTCAGCCCTTCGCGCCGAGAGTGCCCAGCATCCCGGCCGCGGAGCCGCACCGAGGAGGGCACCGACAGACGGAGGGAGGAGAGGAGCGATTCCCGCCGAGGTAGCATCGCCGACGAGCGGGAGCAGAGGGTTCCCGGAGCGAGCCCCGGGTTTAGGTCAGGCTCGCACATTTAATTGAGTCATATATAGCACATCCTTGTGCATAAAGGCACATTTGCTGCTTCCTCCCACGCCTGAGCGCTGCAGCGAGTCACTATACGAGAGATCGGGACTAGCAAAGGCTTATGAATGAAAAGAAATGCAGCATAACTAAATCAATGCAGGCTAACTGACTCGAGCCTATGAATAAATTATTAATTTGTGCTCGTACAAGAATCCCCTTGATATAACAAACATAGGATTACAAGCTCCTCCATAGAGAGAGCAGCTGGGGAGCAGGAGGGATTGGTCCAGGTATTTTTGTTGTTGTTCCATTTTAAAATCTACCCTCCCTCCTTTTGCTTTTATTCCTCTCCCTCTGCTTGTTTCTCACCTTCTTCTCCACTAAATGCACAGACTTAAAATAGCAATTGAACTTTGATGTAAATAAGCATGGCAAGACCTGAGCATGGGCTGAGTCATCCTTGCATCATACAATATAGCTCCAGCATCCGCTCCAGAATTCTAGTTTCTTCCCTCTGGAGTTAGAATTAACACCCCAAAATATTCACTCTGTCTTTGTATACTGTTCTTGTCTTGTTTAACATTTTCTGTCTTGAAGCTAGATATGTAGTACCTGTATTTTTTTTCCCTGCATTAACATTTCTAAGAGCACTGAACAGTTTGCTTTAAATATCAAAACCTCTATTCAACACCTGGCTGATAAAAGCTTTCTGCTTTCTCAGAAGAAACTAGAAGTTTAAAGATAGAAAGACTACCTTAGGGAAACTGTATAGAACAGAGTAGCATGGTACACTGCAACTTTCACCACCCACTGGCCATCGCCACCAGGAGCAGTAAATAAATCATATTTCTGTCTGTACTATTACCTTCATATGAAGGCAATAATGGAAGTTTTGTTAAAAGGGACACTTATTTTTGTGTATTAATCAATGATTTTGAAAGTCTTACTATCTGTGCTGTTACTGTGGATTTTCTAAGCAGTGTTTTAAATATGCTGCCATGTCACCAAGTGTTCAGCCTACCTACAGGCAGAATTATAAAAATGCACATGGCTGACTAACCATATATAATTATGTGCCCCTTTGAACATATTATATAAACAATAGTATCTTTTCAAAACTAGGAATGAAACAGGAATGGTGGACTGCCTCACTACTTGTCCTGCTTAGCTTTTTTACATGCTAAACAATGTCAGGATGGAAATTCATAAGGCTAATTTGTGGCACTCAAACTTTGTTTTCACATTATCACAGATCCTTATCTGCTTCAAGTCAACACAGTGCACTGGTGACAAGTAACAGCTAGCTTCATTCTTCAAAGGATTACTGGAAGCCCTAGAAACTTTTTGAAAGCACATACAATGTGCCTGTGTTCAATAGGCCTGAGAAATTTAACATGTATTAAAATCATCACTAATTATTGGCAAGAAAACATGATAAAGTCACTTGTCTAACCTTGACTTTATTTACATTCATTATACATTCAATACGATATCAGATCTACAATTTATGCATTTAGCATGTATAACTGGACACTCACATTTGTTTAATATAGAAATCCTATTTCTACTATCACTAGTCTCAGGGAAAAAAAAAAAATCACTTGAAAAAGAAATATATACTCGACAGCACAAGCATGCCCACCTCCTTTTGTGTTAACAAACATTTGTATACATTTACCATAGAGCGCTTTCAGCATCTTTCATTAATGCACACTGGTTATGTTCATGCAAGTATTTAGTTCCTCTCGATAATTCAGTGAATGGAAAGCAAACCTATACTGTAACAGTGGTTTGACACATACAAGCCATACATATAAACCACTAGAAGTGACAACACTTTCTGTCAAGCTATTGCATCCTGGCCTGACCACTGCTGACTATTCCTGGTATGCAGATCACTGCAGTAAAGACACCAGGTTCAAAATTAATGTTACCATTTCCTCCATGTTGTCCTCATGAGGAGGATACAGAAACTTTCCCTAAGTGGGTTTGCATAAGGACCAAGGAAAATAAATAGAAAAAAGAAGTGGTAAGTTCTGCCAAAAGGTTTGAGTCCTTTATACTGGGGATACAGCAGTGTGCTTCATTATTTGGTACAGCCTTGTGGTGTCCCGGAGCAAAGTCAGAAGAAAGCTAAGTTTCAAAGAAGCATAGTAATGAATTTATATTTTGGAAGTAAGCATTTTTATCATGTCCTTATGCTGTTATAGATAAAGATTCTTCCAGATTTGGCAGTTAAGTGCTGGTCCCACTAGAAAAATGTATCTACAGATACCTGATCAGAGAAGGAAAGTGTTTATGCGCTTAGCAAATTTACATTCTAAAAGCAAAGTGCATCTTAGCAGTAAGTGCAGGTAAGTTACTTATGTGCCAGTGGTCTCAGAAGCAGAGCTCCCCACATAAGTGTATTAAGTTGGATCACTGTGCCCCCAGCCCCCCACTTTTAAGGGATAAAAATGGCATCTAATCTCCTGCTGTGTCTTTGATGATCAAGTAAAATGGCGCATTTTAGCATCTCACAGAAAATGAAAGAAGCTGTTTTCCCCATGAAAGCAGAAATAAAATTTGGACACGTGAATCATCAAGTATTGTAATAGAAAGTCACAGGCACAGTCAGAGAAAGCTGATGAATCCCCAAAGCTTTTGCAGTGGACTACATTCAGGAAAACAACTGAGGGATGGGGGGGGGGGAAACAAAATCAACAAACAAAAAAAACCCAAAAACCCAAACAAACAAAAACAACCCCACAGATCAAGGGCAAAGGGTAATTATGAGATTAGACACAGGGGCTGAAGTAGAGAACACAGACTAAGGGAAAGTCCTGTACATAAAAACATATAGTAACTTTAACTGACAAATTAATCCCATTGTTCTTTCCTCTTGTCTACCTCCAGATATATTTACACTTATAAAAGGGTGCAGAAAGAGGGTCACATTTGCATCAGAGTATACTTTGAGGTCTTTCGTATCTTTCACGTATCAACCCCTAATAAAAATCAAATCGAGAGGCATAGAGAGAAGAGAACATATGGTGCAGGGGAGAAGAGTAGGAGGAAATGATATAATTAACACAAATGTTTATTGTATTTCTTTTTTCAGATGCTTATCTACAATGAGTTCTAAACAGAGAGGAATAAATGCAGAAGGCTAAAGTGCTAAAAGCCTTGCTGAAGATGCAAGCCACCACCACTTGAAATTAAAGGAAATACATCAGTTTATCTATATTCCACATATATTAGAAGGTTCAGATACTGAAAAAATAGACAAGTTCTAACTACACTGTATGATGTGGTGTTAATACTTGCTTTGTAGGATATTCCTCAGCAGTTCTAAATACTAAGATTATAATCCTCAGATGTGTTCTCTACAGTGCATTTTTTTTGTTTGATTTAAGAGATTAAAATATCCCTTCCTTCCCTTTTCCCTTCTCTGAAATACTTCTCTTAAAAAGTAATTCATTAAATAGAGGCAGTGGTAGGGGGAAAAAAGGGAGGAAGTGGAGGGATATAGCCACCTCATGCAATAAACAATTTAATATAACTTCCTGTACTGAAGATCCTTCCAGTCTTTAACAACTGTATGCAACTTTTCCCTTACTTCTCTGCAAGTATAATGTTTCACATACACTTACACATAGAAAATGAAAACAGGAGAAGTAAAGGGATAACAAAAGTCGTCTCAGCTTCACAAAACACTGAGATTGTCAGATGAAAAGCAAAATCTGAACGTTCAGGATTTATTATTTGGAAACAACCCAATGGTGGAAGGATTCATCAAGTAGCGTCTGCATGCTGTGAGAACACAGGCTTACTTGTTTCAAGTGAGCCGTACATCTGAGAAAGAGCAAGAGACTGCACATTAGACTTATTCTTTAGAGACTTAACATATGTACATGTATTCTTCGAATTTTATGAAGGTCCCATGTGTATAAATCTAAGTGTTTCATTGGTACGGGAATACCTAGTTATTGACCGATTCCAACCCATTTACAACAAAGATTGAGGTCAAGTAACATTACTCACTGGATTAAATGAACACAATTGCACATAATGGGCATGAGCTAGTGACTTCTAGAAATAAAAATACTGCAAAAATTCTAAACCATGTCACTATTTTTTATGCAACTTCATAATATTATCATCTTGTTTATGCATACTGTTCAGGTCAAATCAAACGCTAATATTTCAGTTCACGAGAATATTAAGGGTATATGCAATCTATGTTTACATATACTTAAAATCAGTTACACGAGAATAAATACAATCTCTAAAGATTTAAAAAAAATACTAATATACACTCACAATTAATATGTTGCGAGTACAGCATTTTAGGTTACTGTCACGTTATCTTTAGCACAGTCCAACACCAAATAAACCTCACAGTTTGCCATAAACCCCTAAGGAACGCATGGTTAATTTAGCTTCTACAAAGCCTATGTTCAGCTGGCTTTAGCATCTCCACAAGGAGTTAAAATGTAAAAGAGCAAAGCATTATCACATCCCAGCCTATGAGAGCTCATTCTGCATGGTAAGCTAGAATGCTTTAAGCTAATGATGTTTATAGCTAACCAAATCCAATTTCAGCAGTCCACCGTAGCTCTAGTCTCTTAGTGCCATTTTACATAAGCTTCATTTATTTTGAATTTTCAACTATTAAGACAAAGTCCGCATTTGGTTTCTTTCAAGTGTCATGCTAGGAAATGAACTCTTCTCTAAGCAAATAAATTACCTTTTTACTCCCAAGGCTAGTGCTAGGTTGTAAACATTAATGCTTTCAATGCATTCAAAATACTTGAAAACCGAAGATAGGACTTAAAAATGAGAAACTTCAATTGGACAGAATACTATGGAAACAAACCTAGCATTCTTTCTCTGATGATACAAATGAAGACTAAAGGTCACAACATATTTAAGTGCTCATCTATTACTGTCTACACACTAGAATGAAACCCCTAGTCATATCTATAATGGCCTGTGAATGTTCACCCAAACCTTGGCAAATTCCTCAGGGCCACTTTAAGGGACCCTTATCAAAGCCCAAAATACAGACTTCAAAGGTTAGGAAAAGCATTCCTTTTACTTCAGATCTTGGCAGGATTAGTGACACATAACCACTGGGTACCAAAAATTCAAGGGAGGAGAAAGAGGGGAAGTGGTACTGAGCAGACCCTTTCAAAAGAGAGCTCCTTTTGCATCGATAGATGAAGTGTCATCTATTGACCCATTGTCATCAGTGAGGTTAAGTTTCCAACTACTCAGCTGGAAGCAACCTGCAAACTTTAGACTAACATTTAATTATTTTCAAAATACTGTCCTTATCGCAAAGTTGAAAATACAACATAATTTTGATCCAAAAAACAGTGCTATGTCAAGTAATTATGTAAAGCCATTAGGTACTTCAGAGGCCTATAATTCTGTCACTCTCCAATTAATTCCTGCATCACAAGTATGAATTTTGAGGTAGAAATGTGACTTTTCTGAAGTCTTGAGTATCAGATCAAGAAATCGGTAGTTTACTCAACACAGCGCTGCTTATATTCACAGAAAATGAATTTTGTATAATTCTATGGCAGCAGTTGCTAACCTGTGATCTATTTCTGCTCTATCACTTTGGTGAGTCTTGTTCATTTATCGTGAACATTGACTGATCCTGAAAATCAAAGTTATCTCAAAAGGCTATTGGAAATAGCATATATTAAAAAGTAAGCACATTATGGTAATGAATTCCAGTAACTTGTTACATTAAAACAAAACAAAAAAACTCAAAAAACATCAACATAAGAAAAAGTCCTGAAGAGTAAGGATATTAGACTGTCTTAAATATCCGATCACAATTGCAGAGTAAGACCACCAAGGATTACCAAGGCAAATAGGTTTCAAGACGACTAAAACACTAGGAAGCACTAAATACATTCTAAATACATTTCTTAACTTTTCAGAGTTTAAAATTGACTTAACTTCAAAAAGAGTGTAGGCAATTCATTAATTGTCTTAAGGTCACAATAGCAACTTGATAAAACCTATTTAAGACTTGCTGCTTTATGCAAATCAAGTTTTGCTTCTTCAGCAGTGACTGTTACTTTGGGTAAGAACCAAATTTAAGATTGCATTTTTTTCCACCAATGCAAGTGGCTACTTGTTCCAGTGAACATTAGTTCAAATGTTGCTGCCGCTAAGCAGATGAAACAATCTATTATTAGGGCTCTCCCACAATACCCTAAGTCAGTGGAAAAAGTGGATTTGGGCATAATGAATAATTCTGGCATCCCACAGAATGATACCCTATCACAGAAAAAAATACAAGATAGTCTCTCACTCTGGAGTTTCAAATTCTGACTTGTTTATAGTGGTCCGATTTTACTTCTATTTTAATAATACAGCTTGACATCACATACCATGGAAATCTCAGGCTTCACCTGCTGAAGAACAGCCAATTTATCAGGTTGTTGTGGGTTTTTTTAAGTACATTAAAGCACAATTATGCTTAAAAGATGGAAAGTAAAAGCAAAATTGATACCCATAAATATACTAATAAGTGTTAGGTAAAATATTTGCCAGAGCATGCATTTCTATTTTACAGGCTGTTAATCCAGCATAGTGTCACTAACATTGCAAGAGACACACACAGACTGCTATGCTCATTACTTTTTAATGTATCACTCCATTTTAAACAATAAGACTAACAAGTTCAGGCCATAATATAGCCATCCTTCCAATGACTGTTAAAAAAAAAAAACAACAAAACACATCAAAAACAACAAACCACCACAAAAACAACACACACACACACACCCAAATACCAGTTTACACTATGATTCTACTTATAAGCAACCAATATTAGTAGAAAATATAGAAAAAGAAGCAAAGTTCTGAGCCAAACTTCTTGTTATTGGGTGTTATCCCACCCCAATGTTTTCGGTTACTTTTTTTTGTTTGGTTGGTTTTTTGTGTCATGAAAACACTTTTGCTTAATCTTCAATTTGTTAATAAAATGGGGACTAATACACTATATTTAGCTAATGGATTCAATACAATATTTCATCAAAGGCCAGTGACACCACCCCTTAACCCAAAGGTGATGTTTTATTAATAAATAATATATGCCATTTATCAAGGACCTCTCAAATAAGCATAAAAAAAAGGTTTGTGCATTTCTCAGCCCTCCATCTCTCAGACATTACTAGAAATAACTGTCTCCATTTTAATGGAGGATGAACTACTTAACTTTCCCCAAACTGGTATTTTTGGAATTAGCTCAGGGCTGCTGGAAAAAAGCAACAGGACATCTTGTCAATGTTTCACAGAAAAGCTTAAGAACGGTATCAGACCCCAAGAGCTTCTCCTGAGCATTACACAACCTGATACATAATTTGGTCCTTGAAAACTAAGGCTCCCTATTTTTCCTCCAATACATTTATCCTCCCACCATCTTTTTTTTCCTGCAAACCCATTGCTATGTGTCTCTACTTTCAGTTCTCACCTTTGTCTATTGCAAGTCCCACTTTTCCAAGCAACAGAATGGTACTGCCCATTTTCTCACAAAAGCATGCAAAATTCCCTAAACAGTTTTCTGACTTCTTTGATCCCTAAATTCAATACTCCCATCCTTCTTTATAAGTGTAGTAAAGGCTATTTCATCCTACATACCCTTCCGACTCATACAGAGTGCTGCCCATAGTCTTACTGCTGGAGAAGAGAAAGCCATCTAAATCACAGCCTATGCTCAATTCTATCTAAAATTACCATAAATCCAAATTGCAGAAGCTGCTCAGCCTCCAGAACAGGAGGTGTCAGAAATTCATGAAGAGCCTTCCTTATAAGATGCACTGTGCTCATGTGACGCTTGCCTAGTAATCAAGTGTTAAAGCTGCAAGCTCATAAGAACACCTATTATCATCCATCATCCGAGACCACTGACCCACTCATCAGTGCACTGCTAATTCACCTTGGTTTTATTTCTCATCAGGGAATCTCCACCCGAGGTGTCATCTACTTACACTGTTTAAAATTCTCCTCCCAAGCAGCTGTTCTAGGAAACTCCTTACTTTGTTTCAAGCTTTAAGATCTAAAGTCAGGTCTTTTTAGCTGCCAAAGAAAAGCAATACTGTGAGCTTTTTGTTGTTAAAGAAAAGAATTAATAATTATCACTGCAAGACTTCAACAGCACTTCTTGTTAACAGGTTTGTGGTAGCAATCAGACATAGAAGATGGCTACATTTCTGGAGATGCTTCATATTTTCACTTAATGTGTTAACCAATACACATACTTCAGTGCATTTATATTGCAGATACTTTTGGAATCACAGTAATGATTCGATTGTTTATTGCTTCCTAGATTCAGAAAAAAAAAACCTACAAGGAGATTAAAGAAGCACAAGACATCCATGTTCTATACAAGTTTATATAATGGTTGAACATTATAAATCATTGATAAGTCAGCATTCTTGCTGGTGTCTTTTATCAGGATGCTGCATCATGCCCTACAAAGCTGGTGCCATTCTCTCACTTCCAGATAACAAGTTACCAAACTACTCGGTCCCAGTGCAAACACTGCACTCCTAAGACAGCTTCCCCCATCCAAATCGTGCTTCCTACATGTCAGAAAGGGAGTAATAGTTGGAATTACTAGCTCTCCTATTCTTGCACCTACCCTGCCAAGAAGTGACTAAAACTAAGTTTTAGGAAAGGATAGAAATACAGAGAGAGAAAGAGAGCGCGCGAAAGGGAGCGCGAGAGCGAGCTGTCTGTCTATGTATCTGTGTACATACACACAGCACTGAGCGTAAGAGGTTGGGGAGAATAAAGTTATGACTAAATGCCTTTTCTGGACATTTACTTTAGTCCAACACAAGTTATTCACATCAATAAAATCATAACTGGAAATTATGGTATTGCATTTGTTATAAAGCTAGTGGACCTACTCTGGTCTCTATTGCTTAAACAAACTAATTACTCCTAATCAAAGAAAGGTAGCCATAACACACAGCTGAGAAGCTGCAGATCTCTGAAGAGATAAGTTCTCCAAAAATTAAGTAAACAAAAAGCTTCTAAAAGTTTCCTAAGAAAACATTTAAAGTTATTCTGCATATAATTAGTACATGCCCAGCCTTTAACTTACTGATGCATACAGTCAATACAATCCTTTAGCAAAGCTGAACAACTCTTTCATACTACCCTGGGTAACATCTGAGAACACAGTCCTGTTGTCAGGGAAAGGCAGCACTCCACAACAGCAGACACTTCAAGCAGCACTTCTTAGAGCAGCAGTTGCTGCTTCAAGAAATATGTAAGACCAGGGAACTGCAGTAGTTGAAGACAACACATGTCATCTTTCTGGGCATCTTGCCTTAACTGTATTACCAAGAGAACTAGCATTTTATATTTTTAAGAATTGTAGATGAAGTGACTAGGGATTTATTTAGAAAATCTAGTGTCCTAACTGACCTTACTTAGCACAATTGGCACCACCCAGCATACTGCCACCCCCATCCCGAGACTGAAATACAGTAGTGCACGCACGCTTCAAGAATACAAATTGCCAACGGGGAAAAGTAATAATCTCAAGGCTTGCATCATTTCACAGCCGAGTCGTTTGAAGACAGGCTAGCCGTTACATAAAGCAGCTGTGTTATCTGGCTTTTCCTTTCATTCATTTATAGACTTGAGCTGTTTTTCTAAGTCAGTTAGAACTATTTTCCTCATTACAGGTTTTTGTTCAATATGCAAGGAACTTAGCTGTAGCAAAAAGCCACAAAGACTTCCATTCTGTATATGTCAATATTTTAGAGACATTGTTAAATTGGAAGCCTGTTAGGGTTCTCCAGATAGGTTACAGTATTGGCTGGAATTCACCACGACACAACAGAAAGATCTGTCTTTGCAAACTTGTGCAACCTTCCTTTTCACAGAGCTGACTAACATTACTTTGTTGTGCATCTTAGTGTTATCGGACAATGTAAGGAGCAAACACACTATCCTCTATTTGCAAGACAGAATAATCCAACAGTAATGAAAAAGTAAGTTTTCACACATGTAGTTTTTAGTGCCCAGAAACAAGGGGCATGCTACATTATCCAAGTAGAAAAGCTTCATGAAAGCACTGCAATCTGAGGAGTAAGTGTTGCCAGGTTTTTTCATTTGGCTGGGGTTTTTCTGCATGCCAGCATGCAAAATTTAGGCAGAAAGCTGCAGTTAAATATGAGAAGATGGGATTTAAAACCATATTGTCAGACAAAAAAAAAAAATTTTAAAAAAATCTCAGGTTAACAGGGATATCTTTAGTTCTTTAATACTTCATTCTTAATGGTCCTTCACCAACAAAAGACCTGCTCATATTTTTCAAACTGGAATGCACTTCTATTATTATATTGAAATATTTGTTGTTATCTCTGTACCAGTACTAACATATCTACAGATAGGGAAAAGAAATACTTGAAATAAACCCTATAAAGTTTAGGATTTAGGAGGAGGCTTCCTATGTTTTAGACATTTTTCTGGTACTACCACAAACAATTGTGCCTTTAGACCTTAATTTCTCCTCTTCTCCATCACATCCTCTTAACCCTCCTTTCTCTTTCCTTTGTTTAGGGGAGGTACGTTTCTCTTCTTTTTTGAAATGTTTGAATAGTCGGGATTGTTCTCTCCAATTCAAATCAAGCTTGACCAAGTTATAATAAAATGTTCTAAGTTGCAGGGTTAGAAGCCCTCCTTCTGATGGACACCGTTACATTGCTTTAAAAAACAGTATTCTAGTAGGAGAAAAATATTCTGCAAAATCCATTACTACTCCATAAAAGTCTCATACAGAATTATTTACATAATGAACTGCAATTACTTACATTATATTTATCTAGTGAAGAATGAACCTATTGTGTGCAGTGAAACGTATCTGTTCTGCACTAATACGCACACATAGTAAGTTACCTAGTGAAATAACACATCAATCACAGGTTAACACTAAGCCTGCACCCGTATAATGCCATTTCCAGTTCATTAAAGAAAAACAGCTGCAGAATCTGCAGTTGTGCCAGACTGTCAAAGCTCACCAAGAGGTTAGGAAGAGATGTGCAGCGAGCTTGTGAGTTGTTTGTTGTGGGCAGGGAAACTCTTTCTCTTGAAAATGCTGTGACAATGATCATCATAAACTGTAAAGATTATGCACGCATTGTAAATATGCCTCTACTGGAGCAGAGCCCTCAGTTCCTTGCTAATAGGTATTACGATATATAAATAGCATCACAGTGATAGTTAGAGTAGTGATCCACCAATGCAGATATTAAAGTCCTGAATCTGAACCCTGCCAGGAGAAATTATTTTCTTTGCTCACACCACAAACCTGCATATGTGTTTTACAATTTTATGAAAACTTGACAGTGAAAAAGTCTGCTGTTCTTACTCTGTTCACAGTTCACAGGCTAAGTAAGGTTGGGTGAACCTTTTGTTAGTGTGCATGCAACATTCAAAAACCCATACAAAATCTGCCAGCAAGCTGGACCTTTGATTTCTGGATTAGAAGGAATTTGATTAATTTTTGCATACATCTGAACATTGTCAGAGTTAGGTATGCACATTTTTACTCTACTTTGGACTTCTACTAGTACATTCATAAATAAAGTATCATTCACTAGGGAGTGAATTCACATGCAGATCAGATGCAGTTTCCTCTGTACTGCACCTCTGAGTCTTTCTCCTCAAAAGAAAATATTGGAAGACTACGAACCCCCTTCATTTTACTTGTCAGAACGAGACTGCACTTAAGTACTCTGATACAACAATAATCAAGCCACTGTTAGACTGAAAAGCAAGAACCAGGTATGTTTAGACCTTTTGTAGCATTTCTTAATTCTATTCTTTAGTATTAACAAAGTCCATCATTTAGCACTGATTTTCTTCTATGACGGTGTTTTAAAATGACATGATCTTTGCATGGTACCTGTGTGGGTGCAGCAGGTCTCCACACATATAAAGACTTTCACTTGTTAAAGTGAGAGTTTCTCTCCTCACATTTCCTTTAACAACTGTATTCAACTGCTGTTACAGCATTTCACAGCATTAAGGCACAGTCCACTTCCAGAGAGGCATGCTGTGGGATGGAGGAGGGGAGAAGAGGCAGATACAGAAGTTAACCGCATGTTCTAGTCCAAAGCAAAGTGGATTTCAAGCAGTTGTAACCAGGGATCTTTAAACTGAAAAACTTATGCTGTTATTTCTATGCACACATATATCAGCCAAAACCAAAACTAAAATAGAAAAATATTACTAAAACAACCACCTTTCCCCCTTTTGGTGGTCTTTAGTTTCCCTTTCCATGCTCCCCACCACAGCTGAGAAGATTCAGTGGGTTGGGTCTCCTCAGCACGTCCATGTTGAGCAGGTCCTTTCCCCAACAATAGGGGTCTCTGATACCTTCTCATCAGCAAGGGGAGGAACTTTACTTTTAGCTATGCTTTACCCATCTCTTTTTCCTCTGGTTCTGTATCCTCAGCTATCCCAATTTGAGAATTTAAGAGACTGATTAAAATATATTGAAATTACCTTCATAACATCCACTTGAGATTAATAGGAATGTCAGTTTACTGTACCACAGAGCCCATATTGAACTACAATATAAGATTTCAAATCAGTGACATATTTCCTTCCCCAAGAGTCCTAAATTTTCAGTGTGAGAGTTTATCTTCACAGTAAATTTCTGCATTCTGTAAGTATTGTCCAGCAGCAGACATTTAGACAGCAGAGAAGTGGTCAAGCAGAAAAGAGGACGACAATTGGGAACTGGCAAGCAAAAGTCATTCTAATTTTACCTATGGCTTTAAAAAATTAACACGCAGCAGAATCACCTTCTCAAATCCAGGATCTGCAAACACAACAGAAACAGCTTCAAGGTGCTTAAAGGAAATCAAACTAATCAAGTCTTCTCTTCCTTCCCTCAGCCACTCCTCTTTAACGGATTAAGAGATGGTTTTAAAATTTAATTTATAGATAAGTAATTATCTATCGAAATAAAAGTTAATTTTTCATCTTAATACCTTCAGTTTAAAAAAATCCATTTTCCTCAAAAAACAAAGGTAAATTGCAATTCTATCTTGGGGGGAAAAAAAAGTCAAGCTCATGTTGCATTTTTTGTCAACAATATTTTTCACTTTCATAATAAGTACTCAAAGAATACTCTAAAGCAAGTTCAACATCCCTATTAAATAAACTCATCTTCCCATAGGAAGACCAACACAGTGAGAGACTACTGCATTTGACAAAGGGGTTTGTACTGTGCCAGTCAACAAGAGGCTCTAACTCAGTTTTGTACTTTAAACCACAAGATGAGTATTTCTGAGATAAAGCATAAGAAAAGTCAGGAGTCCAAATATTTTTTCTCTTACTGTAAATCAGTGAAAAACCTAACATAGAGCAAGAACAATGAAGGATAATAGAAAAGAATTATATTCTACAAGAACAGAATTTTGTCACAGTTGTAGGAAATAAGAGCTAGGATGCTAAAACAACAAATGCACTGCCACGCAAGAACGAAGCACAATGCCTAAGGGCAGACAAAAGATAACTGTCCCAACATCCACAAGAAGAACCGAGAGAGATGCCAGTTCTTCCCTTATGAGTAAAGGGAAATATGGTTACTTTGGGACATTTGCAACTAAGTCAGAGTGAAAACACAATGAAAAAGAAATAAAATGGATTTGAATAAGGTATATAAACATTAAACTTCTGAAGTATTTTGACAACAGCTATTCGAATCAGATGAGCTAAAGAACAGGGGTCCTATGAGAGGAACAGCAACATACAAATTTAAGAACTACCAATTAAAAGCTTAGTCATAAATAGTAATTACTTAAAAAACCCCACCAAATCCAAGAAGCAGGTCTTGTTTCAGCTACTATGTCCTTAACTATAAAGGTGAAGGATATGATCCTGGCTGAGACAAGCAGATGTGAAAGACAAACAGAATCCCCACCCCTTAAGGGGACAGGTCTGTCAAGCATGAGGATGCGACTGTAGGAGTAAATTAATGGTGCTAATAGCTCAGCTTTTTTTTTTCCCTCCCCTAAAATGGTATTAGTTCCTTTCAGCAGTTTAAGCTCATGCCTGACATGTTCTAGTCTATCACTATTCTCCCTTCCCACCCCCAAAACTACGCCTTTAGTGGAGGCTAATGTGAAAGGCAGGCTTTCAGTAACTTAAAACTTTCAAAGTGTTCCCATTATTCTGTACAGTCTCATTCAGACCCACTTAATTACTGTTTGTCTACAGGTTGATACAATGTAATACGAGGACTTGACTATTTTGGTTGTTTACATCACATCGAACTGTGCAAGCAGAGAAACTCAAACACAAGGTTTAAAACAAAAACGATCCACTGCTAAAACGATCCACTGCTAAATACATCCTAAAAAACAGAAAGGGGAAAAAAGGGTGCAACTGCACTATGTCTTACAATGCTGATGGCAGCCTGCCATCAATCGGTAAAGTTAGGACTACTCCCAGTAAAAAAATTATTTTATTACCCCTGTGATCCCGATTACCAGGGACGTGTTGTACATGAGTCCTCTGCAACAGAGAAAGAAAATGAAATGTTGGGTCCCAAAAATGAAACCGAGTTTAACTGCACTGTGTCACATACAAGTCCAAGAGTTTACATACAAGTTTTCACGCTTACAGACAAAGTAAGTTTTTATGAGACAGTAAGATACAATAAAAAATTCCTTACAGTTTTATGAAGTCTGCAAGTCTTCTGGTTAAGAATGCATGGAACTAGTACACAACAGCGAGAACAAGGACTACGTTGGTTTTTGTTGGGTTTGTTTGTTTTTGACAACTAGAATTACACTTCAAGAATTGGACTACAGCTAGAATGAAGTTACTGCACACTGGAATAAGAGCTGGAACTAATTCATTACTACAGATCTAAAATGACACTAGGACAAAGCATGTGAAATGTTATTCATTGAATGGATACAGGATTGCATATAAAAACTTTGCATAAAACGAAACTGCAGGCAGATATGTACTCTCAGCATCAGCAGGTGGCATTAGCAGAGCATATTTAACATGTTTCTTCTTAACTGAAGCCTTAGGCTACTTTAAAAAAAACTTGGCAACTTTGCGTTAATTAAATTGTAAAATGGCAAACAGTGATACTAGTAATAGTTATATGCCTGCAGGAGGCGAATCAAATGTGTCAGTCTCTAAGGAACAGGCTGGTAAACCCTCAGATTGAGAAAAGCTTATTACTTATTAGTGGGAAATACACAGTACTTTCTAGTTCTGACAGCTGAGTCCCTTCAGGAGGGAATTACTCTAGAATGAGACTATAGCAAACACAGAGTAACCTACTAGTTAAGTGTTACATATGTGAACCAGGATGCTAGAAGGAGTAACAGTGCCAGATCAATACAGAGATAGTTAGGGTAAACGTATTATTGCTTAAGCAGGAGTTCACAGTATCAAGGAAATATTAGTTAAAACTTGCAAGGCTTTGAACCCACCAACTGAAAAGATCTTCACTCTGAAAAACTTGTCATTAGAAGGTACCAAACCAAGCAAAACAGCACATTAAAGAAGTTATCTGATTCTTTTCACTGATTTCAGCTTTTATTTTGTGCCCCATCACTATGTTTGTTCTGTAATGATTACTGAGATATTAGTACAGCCACTCTGGACTTGCCTAGAAAGACAACTTGTTCTTTCCTCACATTATCTGTCTTTTATTTCAAATTCTTTTGAGACTGAAGACTCAAAAGAGAAAGAAAATGCATGCTTTGTAGTAGATGTTTTCACACCTATTCTGGGAGTGGATTAGAAAAAGGAAATGTATATGCAATAGGACAATCCTGTTAAAGAAACAGTGCAATCGCATCTATGTACATAGATCTTCAAGAAAGCACCCATCCTACTGCACAGTAGATCTAGTAATGCATCAAGAGGAACAGCAGCATGCACTCCCTCAGGGAGTCACCACAGCCTAGTCCCTGACCACTGCCCACCCATTGGGGTAGGGGGGAAGAAGAAAAAAAAAAAAAAAAAGAAAAGAAAAGAAAAGAAAGTTATACCTTATGGACCTTTTGAAAGAGGGCATTCAGGCCTCCAGGATATGAATTCACTCTTTAAACCATTTTGCCATTAAACATCATTGCCTCCATGCCAAGTGTCCATCCGTGCTATAGGCTGGTTTGTTTATTTTAAAGCAGGTAGGTGTGGCCTATTTTCGTGGAAGTCTTTCCTGCTGGTGTATACTGGGCAGGTTAAGAAACACTCACTAGACTGGTTCCCCAAACAAAATTCCCACCATTGGGCATGGAAGAGATTCATAGCTCAACCCTTCCACAGCACAATTCCTAGTGTGCAGAGAACAAAACTCTCAATATCAAGGGAATTTTATCGAGACCCAGAACGACAGCAGTTCTGAAGAGTATCAGTATCGAGTATCAACAGCTAAACTTCACTTAAATGTTTTCTGTCAAGTTAAGCCCGTATCTTCTGGCCCAGCGTACTACGCAAGACATGCTCAAAGCCTTGTTTTTAACTAAACCAACTACATGTTCCTATCCCACTTCCCACTTTACAGAACCAGAGTTTTTTTTAACCCCTGGATCCGTCATTGATCTTTTGGCCCAAGATTCTTCTGCACCCTTCCTTCGTGCTACTTAACTTCTTCATCAAATATTCTTTCCCTTACCTCCACCTCTGTTCACCTTTTCTGCTGTACTTACTCCATACCTTTTTCCTTTTTCTGCTTAGATGATGTATGCAGAGAATCCATTTGGAAAATAAAACAGTATTTTGCAAAAGCTTTGATCTATTGTCATTTGCATGCTCCTACCCATTTCAATCTGTTTCAGATCTTTTTTGTTTACTATAGGTACAAAAAAAAACCCCACAAAACACTACACACAGCACACACTGAGTTCCTTACAGAATTTTAAGCTAACAAGCTGTTAGTTTCACATGCCATATTGGGAAAATTCCTCCTAAAATATAAAACACTTACAAAACCTATTACATACTTTTAACATCCGGTAAAGATTATCTCACTCACTATAAGTTTGGACATTCTTGCAAACAGTCTCAATCACAAGCATAAGTCATTACACTTAAAAAAAGACCTTTACAGATCAGCTACATGTAAGCGTAGCTTGTTCATCACATTCTTCCTACATAATGAGCAAGCCAAAGCGGGCAGGGAGGGAGAATACAAGACTGTTCAGAATCAGCTTGTTTTGCTTTTAAGGATATATAGCCAGTTGGGTGTTAAGGGGTTATATACATACATTTTTACATATAGTGTTCATTCCAAAACTTATCATTTTGTGGACTCTAATTTAGCTTCATTAAACTCTTTCATGATGGAAGTTCTACTAAAACCCCGAAGCCAAAACTATAAACTATGTTCTCCATGTTATTACAAGGTGCTGACCAAAGGATACTTGAAAGGACCTGCATCTACTGTATCACATAATCCATTTGTATTTATGAAGCCTGCCTCAACATTCCCCTTGCTTTATTAGTAATAAAGGAAGAAGAAAGCCTTAGTCTCATACTAGATGAGGTAAGCTTTTGTACAAGAAGGTACATATTTATTGAAAACACACTTTTAACAGGACTAAATGACTTTTCCTTTCCCCAGCCTCCCACATTTTCACAGAACCGAAATACAATTTAATCATTAAACTGTCTCCACAGTCAAGTACTCAAGCAAGGCAATGCTTCAAACACCACATAGAAACCCAGAAGAAATTGAAAACAAAAAACAACAAGAATCTGTGCTACTTTTAATAAAGAATCTTTTACAGTTAAGGAAATATCTTCCTAACAGAGTTCTAGATTTATCTTTAAGTCTTGATGGCACAGACCTGTGTGTAATGCAGTCAACTCACCACTTCTGCTAAAGAACAACAGGCTGGCATCTGTCAGCAGTTCAACATTGAAATAAATATCAGCTAAGTAATTTGCCTTATTTTTGCCTACATCTTTTCCACACCACACAAATAACTCTGCTCTAGAGGAAGGCATCAAACTTAGGGCCATGCAATTGTGCATCAGTTTTGCAGGAGTCTTAGGGGAAATAGCAGCTAGGCATACCACTAGAAGTGTGGTTTGATGGTGATGTGGCAAGAGCAGCATAGTGGCAACCAGCTCTTACCAGTCCTGCACTCTCAAGACAAGTTGCACTAATTCAAATCCTGTTCATCTGGAAAAAATAACTTTGAGATTTCTCTGTTCTAGAATCAGTATCAAAAGGTGACTGGTTAGCCTGTACTTGCTAGTCAGAAATCCATTTCATCTGGCTAGCATTGCTGCTAGGCAAGCATGATGCTGTATCAAATTTTGTATTATCATAAAAAAACCCTACTTACCAGGCAGCAAAAATGATGGCTTTTATGTGCAGCATAGTTATAATATATGGGTGGGGAAAAAAAAAGTAGTTGGAGCCATTAAAGTGGCTAAATGAGTTAGAAGGCTGGATTTATGACTAGTCAGACAAAGCATACAATAAGATTTAGCTACAGTGCACATATATGCACCTGGTGACATAACCCAGAATATTTAATTAGCCAAATGTCATCCCTTAGAAGTGAGAGAAATTTAAAACAAACAAACAAAAAAATCACACCCTCCCACAAGCTAACAAGCTATTCTACCAAACGACAGAGAAAATTGAATATTGGGGAGACAGATGGGGAATCTTCAGCTTTGGAGAAAAGAAGCCCATAGACAGAACTGCAGAGCTAGGACTATCCCTGCCTGTTACAGTCCTAGAGGGGATCTAGGGGTATTTGGTATCCTCCAGCAGCAGCAGAGGAAGCTCGGTGCCATGCTAAACCAGGAACCATCCTTTGAGATTGAGATCTTTCACACATATATGTATTTCTGAAGAAAATTGTAGCCTTTTTATATACATTGCAGCATCCATAACAATGTAAATCTGGCTGTTCCGGTTCAGGCTGAGTTGCTGTAATCCCATGGTCTATGTCCAACAGTAGCTACAAACAGACGGTTAGTGAAAAACGATGCCATCCTTTCACTTAACATCAGTTACAGCTTTCAACTCTGAATATGGCATGTTTCATTTAGATTTAGACTTTACAGACTCTTAGACTGATCAAATTCTGTAAAATTTCCTCAATGGAAAACTGTTCAAGTGCTGATGAGAAGCAGCACTACTGTCATGTGACTAGTAGCTTGCAGTATAATCTTCAAAAGTACTCTCTGGTAATATACTTTTCATAGACAATACAATAAACTTATTAAAAAATCTTATTTTATTTAGTACACACAGAAAAACAGGCTAACTGGACAACTCTCTCACCTAGTCACTTCATACATTGCTCCACAATTTCTATTTTCTCCTCACTGTGCTATTTGAAGACTGAGACCTCTCATGTACTGCTCCACACAAGAAACAGACTCTGTCTTTATCAAAAATTTTTCAAAAAAGGGAGAAACATGTAGCAGATAAAGACAATTCTAAGTTATAAAATAAAATAATAGATCTGTGAAAAATCGTAATTATATCACTTCTTTTCTGCTACCATGAACATAATTGTAATTAAGAAGAGTTTCCTTCTTGAAGGCCCAATATGTAAAATAATTATACTTCAAAGCTTGCAAATCCATGCAAGTTTAAAACATTTATTTCTTCAGTCCATCATATCATGGCCTGTGGTGCTAGCAACAGCACATCATAACACTGCAAGTTTTAAGTACATTCTGAGAGACAAGTTAAGGGATATTTCCATGCTCCTATGCCACATTTAAACAAAAAACATACACATAATTATTCTGGATGCCTGCTGCCATGTAAAAATGAGATATGAGAAAGATTTCTCTGTAGTAATTCACCTTGCAAAGTAGATCTTGAATACATTAATAGTACCCTTTAAAGCCTTCAAGGTTGGCTAATTTTTACCACTTTCATGGTAATTTTTAATGACTTCTTTCTCACTTCTATCAGTTTTGTTTCACTGTTAAGCCACTGTTGCCTCCCACCCATTCATAGCCATTAAGAATAAAATTATCAGATGGACTTTATTCCCCATGGGTAAACCACTTACTCTACTAAGAACAAGCAGGCCAGGTGGCAGTACAGTGTCTGAATGGCTAAATTCTATCCCACCATTTCTGTTAAACAGCTTAACAAGTGAATGGTGTAGGGCCAATAAGATGGCAACAGATGCTTAACAGCAGCTCACTTAAAGGCATCAGCCCCCAAAGGATGCCCAATTTATCTGTCTAGTTACATAGATGATTATTTTGTTATTCTCTCAGCAAAAGAGCTTAAAATAAAGAATACTTATTCTAGTACAGACATCACTGAGATCCCAAAGCTTTGAGCCCCCAATGGTCAAGCAAGCAGTAGCTTCAGGATTTTCTCTTAGGTTAGCAAGCTTGCTGCTTCAACCCCACCCCCATGCTTTTTTTAATTTTTTTTTCTGGGGAACAATGGCCAAGGTTGCTTGGCAGGGAGTTCTGGACAGTGTCATCCAGAACATCAATCAACGTCATCATAAAGGTCAGAGTCACCACATGCCAAAGCCCAGAAATTTTCCATTTCACTGATGAGCCTTCTTTCACATCCCAAAAAGGAGTTTGATCCAAAGGAGGCAAAGAGAAGGCATCTGCCAAACCACCATCTCAAATTATGATTTAAGTATCCCCCAGCTATATCCCTTACCACTCTGTGTGTATTTAGAGAAAAAAAACATCCCAGCACCAGAACAACAGAATCTCACAGCAGCCACCTAACCAACTCTTAGTCCTCATCAAATATATCTGATGTCATCTATGGGAATATCAAGTACAGAAGTCATTTTGAGAAACCCTCAACAGGAGAAAGGAGAATAGAGTTAAGTGAAAATGTTTAGGAGGTACATCTTCATCAGCTACAGTTTGAAATACTTATTACTTTATATTTAGATTACATTCTGGATGCTTGATGCTTCTACCCTCATTCCAGAATTTCTATTCCAATCTCTGCAAACCAAAATACAGAGAGTGGACATACCCACTGAAAAAGCCCATCTGATCATGCCCTTTCTGGTACTGGACAAAGAGGACTGGATGATCTATCTGAAGTTTCCAGCAAATTAAGGAAACCTAGATTTAAATGTGTTTTTAAAAATAGGGTATATTCAGAAAGATTTATCTAATTCTTTTTCTTGAAGAAACAAGAATGCAAATAGCCTCACAGAAAGAAGGCTTCTGGAAAGCAATGACAATGGAACAAAATAGCCTGAGGCTTTAAGGTATGTACTCCTACCATGACCAAAACAAAGATCTACTCCTCACTCAAAGAAGGTACACATAGCCTAGACAGGTAATATACAGAAGGAGCAAGAGCTTGTTGATAGTGGTACCAAAGGTAAAAATAAAAGTAAAATCAGAAATCACTTTTACAAGTGTTTGTATCCAAATAATACCATGAAGAAGCACTTTTGTTACTATTTCAGTGAACAGTAAGTTTCTGGTGACATTGCATTGTTTGAAAGTAACATATCCTGCAAGTCTTACAAAACATTCACAGAAAACAAGTTAATAAAACAGGTAATCTATGTACCTGCATTAATTTACCATGAAAATTCTAATGGTATCTTCAGGGGGTTTTTAGCTTTTTCAGACCAGATTCTGAAATGTTGTTCAAGCACCTAAAAATAGAGTTAGACATCTGCTAGAATTTTCAAAAGCATCTAGCACTTCAGATGCCTTACTTGGTGAGAATTGACTACAATTGCTTTCCACTCAAAAACAGCAGCCAGCGTTTCCCACCCGAGTAATAATTCTTATTCAATTCATCTTAAGTCTTACACAAAAACAATAACAGGCTGTAAAGTCAATATCCATTTCCAAAACAATACAAACCACTTTCGTTAATACCAGTGTATATTCAAAACACATTTGAATCGCACTAACCACAAACTGTACTAGCCAACACTAACAGGCATGCATGTCCTGCACATCCTGTACCCACATAACCCAGAAAAATACATTTATTCAGTCTTATGTCTTTTAGACAAGTAACTTTGAGTTAGTGAGCTATCTCCAGAGCACGTAATGACAGAACTATCAGCTTACTTTATGGTAAGTCAAATTCGTACATTAACAGGACCTACCTCTGAGAAAGTGCTGAAGATTTGGTTCTTGATTTTATACTCCAATTTTGTCTGGAAGTTTTACCTATTACAGAATTAGTTAAAATGGTTAAAGTTAGCTGGTTTGTAAAAAGATTATTATAATCCAAGAAGCGTATCTTTTACAAATTCTATTATTTTAATTTTTTAATCAATGTTTTATTGTTTGGCAAGAGAACACATCTTTGCTACTGAACCCTCTAGGGTCTTCATTTGTTTCTTACCACACCATCATATATACTAGAAACGGCCCCCAAATGTGAGAGTTATTCTATATATATTCCCAGTATAGTCTTTTTTTTATCCTGCCTTTTTTTTTTTTTCAAAACAGCTGCCACTGATCACCGTCAGATGCATGTAGTGGAGCAGAAGAACCACTGCTCCGGTCAGAGATGACAGTTTCTAGGTCAGCATTTTCACTAAAGGGAGTAAGTCAAATGAGATCCAAATTCCAGACAGCAGCTGTTTATACATTACATCAACCTGTACAGAAGTAGTGTATCCAAGTTAATTATTTATTACAGGCTTACAATAAAGATGACAAGAAAGCAATTGCGACTAGAGTTGACTAAACATTAAAAGTAGTTTTGCATCTCTGTTTATTTGGATCTTTAAAAGCATTTGCTGCTATTCTATTTTTCCTCCTTTTCTATCCTCTTTACGGAAGACTAAAAGAAGGTTAGAAAAATGAAGTCTCAAAATAGAAAAAGCAGACCTTGAATGCACTAGTATTACTTGGAAAATGGAGTGTTGTATTCTGCTACATGAAGATAGCACTTCAAATTTGAAAGGTCAGCTGCAAAACTTGGCTTCAAAAGCAGCTCACAATCACAACACCAGAGAACAGAAATAACTCTTCCTGGGCCAGAGAACAAGTACAGGATCCTGGAGATGATGGTTTTTAGGCAAAACTGATGACAGAGCCAAATATTTCTTGATGCAATCCTGCCCATCTTTAGTAAGACAGTATAAAGTGCCATTTCCCTGCACACAGCAAGAACTAAGCAACAGGAAGCAGCTTCCCTGCTCATTGCCCATGCTTCTCTCCCGACAGCTCTGTGCATTTGCGCACTCTGCACTGACTCCCCTAACAGTTGCAGGCTTCTAATGCTACCCATCAGAAATGGCTTCCTCTACCAACCAATATATATTGCTGTTCTTTCTACACCCTGTCCTTCCTCAAAGTCCTCAGTTATTTTTATGCACATCATGAATGATAAGTAGAAGATCTAAATCATCAGTCTGAGATGCTTGAGTCCAACCCCTTCCCCTCCATTTGTTCGCAATAAAGCAAAGTTCAAATGTGGAGACAGATATGGCAACGGTAGCTTTTTTTTTTAAAAAAAAGTTCACAGACTGTAGGTCTGTTAAGTTGATTCTTCTCCCTCCCCAGTAAGAGCTACACATAAGAAATTCACAGCATATTTAGGCAAATATGTTTATATTTACCTAATATAATGTTTGTTTATACTGGGAATAAGAATTGCACAGTTGACAGACCTCATTCTTTGCAAAGTAATGCTGAATCCATTGCCACTCACCTAGTAAGTGTTGGTTAGATAACTACTACTGATTTATTAACATTCTACCATGAAAAATTTAATACTAAAAGAATGGGTAGCCCTACAGTGACTGAAAATTCTTGTGTGTTATGATACAGGCTGCTGAAGCCAATAACATCTTCAGTGGTACTTGCACACAGTGTAATATTACTCTGCAAAGCCACACATTTTTCCCCCCTTTTCATGTTGTTCCATTTGATGGAAGGATCAAAGCATCAAGTCATTTTTTCACCCCAATTCAATCAGGCAAGGAACTCTTTGAAGTGATTTTTTTTTTTCTTTCTCTTATTTTTCTTTTTTTTTTCCTCTTCATTAGGAAGAATCTTTCCAAAAACAGTCTGACATTCTGAAGTTTCATAATGCTAATTTTACAACAGGTGTGACACGTCTCTGAAAGCAATGCTCTGATGGTTTATTTATGGGCTTTACTCTTTCTTTCCACTTAAGAAGAGACCTTGAATGTTTTCATATGTCCAACATATATTTAGAAACTCTAAAGGTAGCATCCATTCATCAAAAACATGAAAACTAAAGACAAGAGTTCAAATAAAAAATTTGAAAAGCCATTTGTGGCTACAGCTTAAGGCTGTCATATCAAAATACCTCCATTAATGATTGCCTCGCAAGCACTGCAAAGTTGAAAGCCTGTTACTAAGGTTCTTATCTCTAATGGGAATTCAAACTACTGTGTAAAACAAGGTGAATAAGAAGAGATGCAAAAAATCAAATTCAAAATTATTTAATTTCAGAAGTCAAGAAACATGGCACTTTGTTCAGCAACGCAAAAGAAAAGACACCATAATTTTCTGCTGACCCTTGATAACACAGAGAAAACAAGAATCATCCAAAGCAGCAGGAGCCAGAAAATTCAGTCATTCACTGACAATCTGTACCATTAGAAAAACCTTAGTGAATCGCTATATTGTTAACATGTGCTTGTCACTGAAGATTTTTTAAACATATTTCAACACCCTCATTACAAAGAGCATTGAGAAGAGAGATAAACAAAAATCACTACTTCCCATTTGTATTCTGACCATATTTTGAAACTTTATTTCTTAATTTTAAATAGGTCTATTAAAACAAAAAGCTACTAGAGGACACTAAACTGAGAACTAGTGCATACTGGCCAGGTGACATTCCCATAACAGCCAAGAGCAAATCAAAAGAAGTGAGCAGGGAAAGGCACAGACAGGCAGCAGAAGTCAGAGCCCTTCACACCTAAATAATACCTGAAGTAGCACATGCTTCTAGTTGTTACAGAGAAACTACATAACTGAACAGCCTTCATTTCTCCATCCAAATGGTGGCTTAGTGCCCCTTTCTAGATCAAGGAGAGTTGGTTGAGATTTATCTTGAATTGTTCCCCACAGCTGATACCACTGAAGAAATATCTGAATGAAGAACCACACATTTTGGAACATCAAAATACGCAGCTTCTGCAATCATTCAAAAGGACATTGGACCTGTTGAGTATATAGGTTTTTGAAATAGAAACATTAATCAAAAATACAATCTAATTTATTTTAATAGCACTAATTTACATTCATATAGCACTCGGGGGGGGGGGAAATCTTTAAAATATCATGATTCCCTTAATAGGGCAGAAATTTTTATCATCAGCTTGTAGACCTCCAAACTGAGGTACAGCAATTTCGCACAAAATCAGAAATATAGGTTTTAAGAGGAAGGAACTGAAAACCTCGGAGTGCAAGAAATACAACTAGTGCTGCTCTCTGAAAAAACAAACCCATGCTTGATTTCCTCCCATTTTCACTTATTCACATCTTCAAAAAGACTCTTCAAGTTTGCAGTGGAATGACTAATTTAAGTGCAGTATTACAGAGCAATTACCTTTGAGTTCAAATTAAAGAAAGCCCTGATAAAAATTACCATGTGCGTTCACTTCTGAACAGTACTCATTTTGGAAAGAAGAAAAAGCAAGACCTATTCAAAACTCAGACCCATTTCATCTGGGAAGAATCTCTACAGAGTACAAGACAAAGGCAGGGATAAGAGGAACTAGAACTAGAAACTGCTATTGGAAGAGAAAAACGAGGCAAGCATCCAATTCCCTTGGCTTCATTTTCTGTGTAAGTAATGGACAAAATATATCACTTCAGTAATCTTGGCCCCATAGCTCTTGTACTGTGTTTGGTTATTTTAGATTTCTTTTTAGATTGCCTCCATCAAGATGCAGGAATTTAAAAGCAGTTCTTCAATATCAATGTTTTTCCTCTCTCTCTTTCTTCAGGGCAGATACAGTGCCTCCAAGCTCACAAAGACTGATGCTAATGGTAAATCTATTTCATTTAAACTGTTAATTCAGCTGCATAAGGGAGGTCAGAAGGTCACGGCTCTTGTTTTAATATTGCCTGCACATTTAAGATAATGCATTTCGAGATGTCATCCAGTTTCCCTTAAAGCTCCACTGTATACCTCAAATAAACTGGCAAAGTTTGGAACTGTACCTATTCCAGTCAAAGAACAAACACCTATTTCTAGAACAACAGAAAATTTATATATAACATTTATATATAGAATAGAATATAATAGTACATGCAAAACAGAACATTTATAGATGACATTTGTTCTGTTGTTATTTTTGTGAGTTACAGCAAGTCAAGGACTTGAAAACACAGGCAAGCTTCAAGAAGTCAAATGTGAGCAAGGGATAGCTCCAGAAGATGTTATATCTTATATCAGGCAGTTAAACAAAAAAGCCACCAAACAGAAGACCTGCATGACGCTACTGAAATAAAACACATGAAAATACTTAATGCGAGTCAAGGATTTTCTCATCCCCAGTCACTTAAACACAAATTATACTGTTTAACTGCATTAAAAACAAAAAATAAGAAAAAAAAAATGGTTGGCTGAAAGGACATTCCATCATTTCTTTGTCTTTGTGGTTTTGAGGAACACAAGTTCAAAATACTGACAAATAACATGTGGAACCAAAGGACGGAGTATGTGCAAATTAGAATCTTCTTTCAGAATGACAGTAAGGGGTTTATTGCTCTGTGAAAAAGTTCAAGCAGTATTAATACACTGATATCAATGAAACTGAAAACTTGCACGTACTGCAAGAACTTGAGGACTGTGTATTGTGATACCTCACCATGATACAAATTATGGTTATAATAATTTTTAAAATGCAAGTCAGTTGCACATACCAAGAATAAAAATATGTGTTCATTGTGATAATGCCATAATAGAGAGACATTTTCAGCATCTGCTATTGCATTTGTGTCAAATGAACAGTCCACTTCACACACAGTACTTATGAACTAAAACCTCCTCATGTGTCACTGCATTGCTCAATATTTGTTCTTTCTATTTCAGCACCATCTGCAAACTCTGTTTTCACTGTCATCATTTCCAAGGAGTTGACACAGAATACTACTACATTTGTTGTTTGGAGTTTTTTGTTTATTTGTTTTTTTTTTTTTTTTTATACTGGCCATTTGAAGTTTAGATCTTCTGACTCTATCTTCTTTAATTATCACAGGTCTTGCATAATTCAACTTATTCCAAGTTGGTATAAGATTGTAGTTACCATACATTAACCAATCACATAAATTATGTGGAACTCCAAAAAAAAAAAACAACACCCCCCACAGTTTCTTTTGTGAGGAGACACAGGCCTGTTATTACCTATCACACCATATAGTATGCAAATTATAAATAGGAATATTGAGTAGACTTGATGTTAATAATTTAATGTTGTATACATAACAGAATTTTTGAAAGTTATCAATATCAGCAGCTGTGGGACCTTTGAAATAATGTATTACAATTATTGGTCATTGCTCCCTTCCTTACATTAAAAGTGGCTTCAAGTACACACGTTGCTTAACTAAATGGAAAACATGGCCATGCTGACACTTGCAGGTCCAAGAGCATACAGCTTTACAAAACTACTATTTATTGTATTTGATCTTCACATACCAGTCTTGAGAAATCCCAAGAATGTATTTGAAGGCATACCTTAATCTTTATTCCAACCTTCTTTGTCTTAATTCTTTTTTATGTATCCTTGCTAAGGAATTAAACCCCAATTTTTATTCACAGAATTCTAACAAGCCAAGATTTCTCATGAGTACTGTAGAGCAAAGATGTCTAACCACCAACAAAGCATGTGAATGTGTGTGTATCTCTCCCAGGTCTATTAAAGCTATGCAGGCTACTAGCATTGCAGAGGACTTTCAGGTTTTTTAAAAAATACGCATGTAAATAAAAATCAAGTTATCTATGTGCAGGGTCTCCAAGATGTTAATTATGATACAGGAAAAAAAACCTGCAATACCTAGGCAAATTGATAATGCTGTTTGCCAAACTAAAACATGATTTTCCACATAACTCCCAGTAACAGCTTAGCTTTTATGAGTGACAATAAAAGAGCACATTGTAACCTTTTTAACCTACTTTCTTTTCAAAGAAAATTACAGCCCATAACACTTTTTCCTTCTTGCACTTTAAGGGCGGGGGGGGGGGAACACTCTTATTTTTTCAGGTCTGCTTAGTGTTGGTCCATAGACTTTCACTTATTAAAAAAAGAAAAAAGATTGAAGTGTGTTTTATAGGTAGCACAAAATTGGAAGCAATGGAATAAAACTAGCAAGTCATTTCTGCACCTGGGAAAGCATTATCCTTCTCCACGATATGTGAGGTTTCATGAAAAGGCTAGCTAATGGTTCCACTACTACAGGATTTGCTGTGTTATTTTTAACTACAAAAGGTTCAGCCTGTCAAGTTACAACTCATCATTGATATTTCCTGTTTTCTTTTCAAACAAACAAGCTTTCCTTCAACAAGACAGCTCACCATACTTTCAGCACACATACTATTCAAGCCCTGAAGTAGAACAAAAGTATCTTACTACTTCGTAATTGAAAAGTCAGTGATAACTGTGGTTTACAGATTTCCAGAATCACAAGCACTGGACATCATCCTTAGAAAAAGGGGACTTGATAAATTCACCATTACAATCATCCAAGAAAATCCATAGGTTTGAAGCATATTATTAAATCTAATTCTTGGAATGGCTGGTTGTGCTCCAGATGGGCTTTTATCTACTATTTTAGATATGTACAATGTCACAGTTGATTTCTGGCTAAGCATTTGAACTTTCTTTCCTGAGTAGTGTTTATAAAAAAGGAGATGATATTTCAAAAAAGCATGAAAGATCCTGAAAGCTGATGAGTACTACACATGCATCTGCTGCTCCTACAGACAAGCATCAATCTTTGTGCTTTACTGATCACTGTGAAGAATGTTTTTCTTTTATCAAACTCAATTCTTTTATACTTTATGTTCTTCTGTACTCAATTGGAACCGAGTACAGAATTCCAGTGTAATAGAAATATATCAACAAGTTACATAGAGAATCTAGAAAAACCCAAACACAGCAATAGACAGGAAATCACTTATTTTTAAATGAAGATTGAAACCATTCATCAGTATATTTTCCCAATAGGGAAAAGGAGAATCTACAAGCAGGACAGGAGTCAGTGCACCAAAGAAGAGTTAGTATCATTCAAAATGCATACAGCTTTCAAAGTTAGAACAGAGTCAAAAACAGACTCTAGATTGAAATTAATAGACGTTTTACTACAAGCTATGCTAAACAAAGAAATAACACACTACTGAGTCATTTAAAAGAATAATGAACAAAGCTTTGAGGAATATACAGCCAGATTCGCCAAAGATAAAACTAAGTATTTGAACAGGTATTCTTCTTATCTCATATACACAAAGCTATCAAATCAAGAGAGACACATCCATTTCTCATTTTAGGTGAAAATACTACAGCGATGAAGAAGGGTAGAAATAAAAATGAATAAGCCTTGACTTTCACTATTTAAATATAGTTTATGCATATTTTGACACCACTGAAAGGCTTCTTTAAACAATCCTGTTTTTAAAGGGATCTTTCATTTCTAAGAAATGAAATTTCATCTACACATATTCACTTAAACTATCTTCAATCATTTTGTCTCTACAGTTCGCATAGAAAGCAAAAAAATTAAGGTAAATCAGAAAGGAAACACCAGTGATGTTTCACATAAAAGAAAGCAACCAGATTTGAAGTATACGTATTAAAAGGAGAGGTAAGTAGATACAGAAGCACATTAACTGCAAGGTTTGTTAAGTGTTGGTTTCTAAGTCATGTGGAAATCAGCTTTTCCTTGCTCCGTAAAGCAGTAGATATTCTCTGATTCCAGAAACTTGCACACAATCCTTCAACAACCTTCTACATGGGCATACAGAGTATTGTTATTGCCCCAGAGGTGGTGTCTCAATATTGCTATTATATCAACTGCTTAATGAAGTAGCTATTGAAGCTAGGAAATGACAACACAGTTGCAGAAAATGACCTACTGCTGCTACTATTGTTCTTCATAGAGAGAGTAACTACACCATAGTGTTCCAGGTAGCAGAATATGAATTTGTTACCCCTGCTACATTTAAGGGAGTAAACCTACAGGCTTTAGAGAGAGAGAATCTTAACTGGAATGTTCAAAGTTATCAAAGCAAATCCACAAGTTGTATACATCAAATAACTTGCTCATTTTTGTTTCTATAAATTCTTCATGTACCAGTTTCCTTCTCAGTTTTAGCCAGAACTGGAAGCAACTAAATAAATGGATTAGATAACCTTTAAAGGTCCCTTCCAACCCAAACTATTCTATGATAAATACATACTAGAGTCCCACTGGTAGTTTCACCTTACCACATCTTAGACTAAAGCTTTTTTCCCCAAATTGCTAGCGATATGAAATGATGACATTATGAAAAAGAACAAATTATATGAAATTATATTTTTACTAGCACAGATGTTTATAAGCACTTGTACATAGTAGCTATGAAGTAAAGTTATGTACTTAAGAAGTCTTAAAGATGATTTTTCATCATTAACTTCCTAATTGTTGAACAGAACTGGACAGTTTCATTAGTGAATTAAAAATAGTCATACTTTTAATTCTATTCTTACAGTTTAGTGTATGGTACAGTCTTCCCTGTACCATGCATTACTGCCCTGGCAGAAATGCCAGTACATGGCATTTCCTTTGTTGATGTTAAGACAGTGACATATGTTGGCAACTCCTAAAGTCATTTTCACAACTTAAGAAATCATGATTTTCCTGTTTGCCTCCCCCCCAGCACCCCCCAAGTCATTCTTTCATTTAATAGAAAATAAAGAGATGACAATGCAAGGGAAAACAAGAAAAAAACAGTATCAGTTTGGTTTTTTTTTTTTTTAAATAGACGAATAAAATGCATACATATGCATGTTATCTGACATACTAAAAGCAGATATATGTAAACTCGGTCACCATCAGTATCATCTGCCCACGAATTTTTATTTTAAGATTGCATAAGACATATAGAGCATTAGCATGTCTGCAAACTCACTGCTGTTGGCTTGATGGCCAGTCCCGAGTGCTGCAGGTGACAGCTGCAGCAATCTAACAGTCAGAGTCTGCAGCAAGCAGATTGTGATTTGGTCCCCAAGAGAACTGGGCAAGGGATGCCAAAGGTAAGTCATATTTATCTAAGGACTGGAGTGAAATGCCAAGCATAAGCAAGGTATTATTAGATCATCTTTGTTTTCAAGTCCTTGTCTTTGTCCAGTCTGTATGGCTCAGTAAGCAAATTACAGCTTTGTTCTAAAGAAGCTTTAACTTCTGTTTAATTTCATATTTCCTACATCAACCCAAAGTAAAATTCTTGCAGGTACCAAGGTCACTGGACCACCTGATCACAAGCAAAGACACTAGCAGATGAGACAGGATGATTCAGCAGTACAAGGAGTTAGAGGACAATAATTGAATATAACAATAATGCAGCAATCCAGGCTGAATCGCCACCTCAGTAGGACCCAAACTAGAATAGATCTTTCTAGGAAGAGACATAATTAGCACAGGGGAGGCGGAGAAGAAAGCAGCTTACTGCACCAACTAAATTGGATAGCTTGTGACAAACTGGAAATTAACATTATACCATTGAAATTTTCTGATGCGTGGAATTCAGATAGCCCAGCGGTTACTTCAGTATTTCACAAGCTCATTGTTTCTCGCCCTGCAAGGGGTTCGATCTCACGGGCACCTCTGGACCATTTTTGGCACCCAGTGTGGGGCTCGAAGAGTTCGAGATAGTGACAGATTTGATTAGAATGTGCTAGATCAAATTTATAGCTGTTATTGCTGTTTAGCTATTAATTGGCAGGCTCCTATGCTTGCCATAGGGCTTGCTTGCCTTACTGTATATTAGAGTCTAGTGCTTGTTGGTGGCTGCTTTTTGCTTTCACTGCTTGCTGTACTGCTGATCATCTCACTGTGTTGTGCCTGGGAACATGTTGATAACAGCAATGGCCATGCGCCTGGGCTGGCAGATGGCCAGGGCCTCGCTGCTGTACTGGACTGGCCGGAACTCCAGTGTGAACTTGAGTTGAAGGGACTGTGACCTGTGGATGAGTCCACATGGGCACAGGACACCCCAAAGCATCTGTGGCCGTGGATAAGCCCATGCCAGAGCAGGTACATCTCAAAGCATCTGTGGCTGCGGTTATGTCTGTGCCGCAGCAGATATATCTCTGAAGGGTTTGTGGCCCAAGCAGAAGTCCACACTGGGGAAGGGACACCTCGAAGCATCTGTGGCTCTGGATAAGTCCATGCTGCAGCACCCTTGAAGCATCAGGGTGCGTATGAGGCCATGTTGGAGCAGGTTCACTCCTGAAGGAACTGTGGCTGTGGGTAAGGCCATGTTGGGGCAGGTACATCTCTGAAGGCATTGTGGCCCATGGAGAAGGTCACACTAGAACAGGTACATCTCAAAGCAACTGTGGCTGTGGATAAGTCTATGCTGCAGCAGGTATACCCCTGAAGAGATTGTGGCTCATAGATAAGGCTCCACTTGGAGCAGGTACACCCCTAAGGGACTGCAGTCTACGGATAAGTCCAAGCCCAAGCAGGGGCAATGTTAAACCCTATGGTCTGGTCCAAAGGGACCAGTGGTGGAGACTGCAATGGAAATACCTTTAAATTGGGATCTGAGTTGCGTGTTACGGGAATTACTATAGCAGGAACCCTTTCTTGCTAGCCAGGCTAGAAGCAAGGGGAGGAGTTCATTGCAATGTTAAATTCTATAACCTGGCCCAAAGGGACCAGGGGTGGAGATTGTGATGGGTATACCTTTAAATTGTTGTAACCCATGATTTGAATTGCATGTTATAGGAATTACTATAGCAGGAACCACCTGAACCAATGGAGGAAAAGCCTTACAAGAAGCAGTGCAAGTGCAGCAGTGACCCAACCTGAGCTGGCTTTGGTGCCCAGTAACTCCACACAACACATCACCTCTCCTCACCTCAGTGACCACCATAGCAGATGGAGCCCAAAGTCATGGACTAAATGAACTCAATGGGCATTTTGTGGACATCTGCGGACATTTTAAAAACATTTTATAGGGACGGTCCATAGACTAAGGGAATGATATCTGCGTATTATATCAAAGGATGGGAAGGGGGTGGTGGTTAATGAGAATGTACTGGATAGCATGGGATCTGAGCATGACGTAAATGGTATGGAATAAGTGGTAGAGAATGTGCTCGTTTTGGCTGGGATAGAGTTAATTTTCTTCACAGTAGCTAGTATGGAGCTATGTTTTGGATTTGTGCTGGAAATAGTGTTGATAACACAGGGATGTTTTCATCACTGCTGAGCAGTGCTTACACAGAGTCAAGGTCTTTTCTGCTCCTCACCCCACCCCACCAGCGAGCATGACCAAAGGGATATCCCATACCATATGATGTCATGCTCAGCATATAAAGCTGGGGGAAGAAGAAGGAAGGGGAGGACATTCGGAGCGACGGCGTTCTGTTTTCCCAAGTAACCGTTAAGTGTGATGGAGCCCTGCTTTCCTGGAGATGGCTGAACACCTGCCTGCCGATGGGAAGTGGAGAATGAATTCCTTGGTTTTCTTTGCTTGTGTGCGTGGCTTTTGATTTCCCTATTAAACTGTCTTTATCTCAACCCACGAGTTTTCTCACTTTTACCCTTCTGATTCTCTCCCCCATCCCACCACGGGGGAGTGAGCGAGTGGCTGCGTGGGGCTTGGTTGCTGGCTGGGGTTAAATCACAACACAGACTGTAAACTTAAGAAACATCAACAAAAGTGAGTGAAAAACATTTATCTCCATACTGACACAAGAGAGATTCCTGTAAACAACAGAAGATTTAAGAACTGCAGTTAGACTTAACAGTTATGCATTCCAACAAGATGCCACTGTGCAAAAGTAATTACTACTAATTGCAAGATAAGCTTTTCATAACAGAACTCCAAGCAAGTAACTACATAACCACCTGGATGGGAACTTAGACCTTCAGAGCAAACATACCATATGAAAGCTTTGGAAAGGAAGAAAAAAAGGTCTCACGAGTCATTTTAGAGACCAGAAGGGCATTGACTGCTAAGTCAGAGAATAAGTACTTACATGATTCAGCAGGAAAGTTATAGGCAGGAGAGGAAGGACAAGATAACCCCTAGGGGATTCTGATCTAAGTCAAACAGCTTTTGAGGAATTACAAAGAAACTGTAACAAGGAAGTTCATCCAGGTGCATTATTGTCTAGATCAGTCATTTTCAACTAGACTCCCCATAAGGTAAATACAAGTCTACTGACAGTAGCTACTTTTTCCTCAGTTACCTTTCAATCGCCCTTTAAAGGTAGCCCACAGATTCCCAACATCACTACTCTATACATAATTCTAGTGCTTTATGACATGAGGTATAAGGGGAAACCAGGCAATTAGGTCCAGTTCCCATGCAGTGCCGGTAGACAGAGATATGTGATGTAGATAGGAAATCTAGTACGGTTGATAAAAGATGCAAAAAGTGAGAAGGAGGGTTGTATCACCAGCCTTAATGCTCTTCTAATAACCTTTGAGAAATTCTGATGTGAAGCATATGACCACAGTTAAAGAATAATAAGGCATTGAGTGTAACGTAGAAACTTCTAAGATAGCCCATCCAGACAGGCACAGCATTTATACCAGCATGAGCAACATCTCAACACCAGCCCAAGAGCTAAGAACTGGTTAGCTAAGACCTAGCTCAGCACCAATATGCCTATATTGCTCCCTATAAAAATTTGAATAACAGCAGATTGAGACACTCAGCACCGTACTTCATTCATGCAGCATAGTCCTACTCAGACTGATGGTTTGGAATGAGTGCTTTTCAAATTACAGTTCTCTGCAGGACAAGCACAGGAAAAGTTGAACATGATATCTAGCCACAACCAAAAAATATCTGGGGGAGGGGTGGGAAGAGGAAAAGAAGTCTATGGGGTAACATCTGACTTGTGGCTAAAGTGACAGGTCTCTGTTTCTATGTACTTATGAAATCTCAGAATGTTTTCCCATGCCTGATCTTGTCACCAATTTTACACTTCTCTTCTGCATAAATGCAAAGCATTAGCATTATAAGCAGCACTTAGAAAGGCAATGATGCGTTACCGGAGATTTCTCATAGCACACAATAACATCCAGTCTGCTCAACTTAGAAAGAAGAATTCCTGTACCAGAACAGAAATATTAGGGGACAAAGATTATTAACCTCTCTTCTAACTTGCTCACACTACATTACAACCTTCCTCTACCGTGAGATCACAGGGTTTTTTTGGTTGGGGGAGGGGGGTTGTTGCATGTGGGGGGTTTTTTTGTCAGTTTTTTGTTTGTTTTTTTTTTTTCTTTTGTTTTTTTGGTTTTTTTTGTTTGTTTTTTTTTTTTTTTTTTTTTTTTAAACACTGTTGTGCTTCGACTTTATAGGAACACAAAAAACCCACAGAAAGCATATTTGCTTTTCATAGTATCATACTTATGGGCTAGAAGCAGCACATCTTGAAACATTAGCACTCAATGCCTTAATTACTAAGGCAGTGTTAAGCAGACCCTTAAAACTCAGAGCAATATGAACAGCAGGTGATACTACCATGTGCACCATTATGAGCAGAAACTACTGAGGGCTGCGTGATAACTCAGACAAGTTTTATGAGGCAAATGGACCTCAGACATTTCTGTTATGCATGATAATGGTGTAAGCAAGAAACACTATTTTTTGTACAACTTTGTGGGGAAATGACGGATACGACACATATCTATGCTGTTCCAAAATATATTAGAGATAGTACATCAGGGCACATGTAAGAAAGACAAATAAACCCTAAGAAAAGTTGTTTTACTAGAAAAACTGGTACAGTAGTAGCTACTTCAGAAAAGTATTTTATTTTAAAGAATTATGCTAATAATCCAAATAGCTTTCAGTTCTTGGTAGTATGTCCAAACATGAAAACACAAGCTGGCTACCCAGTTATGCTTATACTGCCAGGATACTGAAGGTTGAGATATGATGTACTAAAAACTTGCCTCCTGACACTGTGGACAGAAGATGATGCAATGGCTTTAAGACCCATAGCACTCAAGTGAAAACATTTGGAAGTCAGCTATATACAATCTTCAACATTCAGTTTAAGCATACCTTGCCCAACAATAACTTAAAGCAACAGTTTAATATACCAAGTTCATCTGAAGCGGCAACTGGAGACTTTATGCAAATATGAAGAAAAGACATACTGTTGTGTTTTTCACTAGTTACCATATGAAAATTTCTTATTTTTACAGCAAAGTTCATTCACTGATTATTGATGTTTAATGAAGCAAAATCAAGATCCCTTGAAGAATGACCAATGGGTCTACCCATTTAGAGTTTAAAATCATAGAATCATTAAGGTTGGAAAAAACCTCTAAGATCATGAGTCCAACCGTCAACCCAACGCCACCATGCGCACTAAACCACGTGCCTAACCGCCCCATCTACACGTCTTTTAAATACTTCCAGGGATAGTCACTCAACCACTCCCCTGGGCAACCTATTAATTATGAGCCCAAAAGATTTGGGAGTTTAAAAAAAAAAAAAGGGGGGAGAGGGGATTAAGGTTATGAAAGCCTGTAGCAGGAGCTTTAAAGGTCTTTTAAGTATTAGAAGAAGAACGCAAGAGAAGTTAGATAATCCAGAGTGAGAACAGAGAAGGAGAGCTTACTGTGAACACTTACAGTTTGTCAGAGAACTCTCTCACAGTATCATCACACATTGTTGTTTCCCCCCCATCCAAGACAGAAAAGTCATAACCACTTATCCTATTGTTTGTTGCAAAACTAGGAGTTCTACATCACCTTACTGCATTTTATTTTTAAATAAAAATAAGTTTTCCAACAAGCAGGCCTAATACTAGAAATACTGCTAACTACATACACACATATTGCAAAGACTACTAAAAGACTGCAAACCACACATACTTAACTTCACATAGTTAGACCCACCAAAACCAGGATGAATAGAACCTGTACTCACCCACGTGCAGGCTCCACATACATCCTCTCCCAAATCACAAGAATACATTCTTCTTAGAGTAAGAAGACTCAACAGGATGAACTTCAACCACCCCTTACTATTACATTCTCTACTCTCTAGCTTTTTCCTCCACTACACCTCTTCCTACAACCAACATCATTTCTTATTGCTTGGGCTGTTGTTTCTAAAGCACCTGAATCTAATGTGTTGATTGGTCCCAACTGGGGAAGATAATGAGGCACTCAATGAGGTCCACATGTGTGTGGTGATGTTTTTTAAAGCAACCACATAGAATTTGTTAAAAGATCTTTACTAGTTTGTGCCTTTCTAGAGTTATTAACTACAAATTTCACCTCTGCAATTCATTCTGTAAGGTGAACTTGAACTTAAATTTAAGTTTCTCCTTATCAAGTGCTATTGTGAATGCTTTAGAAATAACCCATTAACCTTCAGGAATTACTGGATCCATGATCTACAACAATGAAGAATTTTTATTATTGAAAAAACTTTTTATTATGATGTTTTCTTTAGGTGAATATTTTGTTTGTAATAGTAATTTATTTTACTACTCTAGAGAGGTGCAATTTGACTGTCCTGAAGAATTAGAGGATTCCTATTTCTTTACAGGCACAAAAATCTTTACCTCTAACAGAAGAGCCAGGTGAGGTGCTTTGGAGGCAGAGACAGACAAGTGTTACGTGTGATAAAATATCAAAATACATTATCTCTGTCACTATCACTGATTTGTGTTGGAATGTACTGTAACGAACATAAGTAATCTGAGCTCAAGAATGTGGATTACCTCAACATGTGCTGCTGATAATAGGATGTGCTAAAAATGCATAATAGATATAATTTGGGGCCAAATAACTTGAATAAATTAAAAATATTTTTCACCTGCAGGTGTTCTAATTAAAATATCTGAAGCCATTATTTCTGTATGCCAGCATTGAACCCCATGTCTAAACACCTAATACACATATTTTAATATTTCAGCAGTGTTCAGGTCTCTTGACTTGAATAAAAAACCTTGGTGTGCCACATATGCAAATTAAGCAACTTTACAAGTTGCTTAAGTACAAGCTTACACGGGTGTGTGACCCTAAATCTTCCATAAGTCTATTCTTAGTATTACTGCATTAAAACAAGCTTTCCTTATTGTATTAATGAATGCTGGTCTCCTTACAGCACAATGTTTTATTTTGTTCTGAGGCTTACTGTAAAAGAAATGCAGGAGTTAACTAGTTTTAGACCTAGCAAGATGCAGGAAAAAGTCAGAGAACAAGCACCTAACCAAAGCCACTGCTATGACCCTTAAGAAAACAAGGCTCAGCCTCCCATATGCAACTGCCAGAATCATTAAAGCAAGACCCTAAACATCAAAAAGTATTTGCATCGATCAACCTTATGTACTGAAAGATGTCCTTGCCCATGGCAGGCGTCTTGGACTAGATGATCTTTAAAGGTCCCTTCCAACCCAAACCATTCTATGATTCTATTATATACTTGAATATCTCAGCTGGCATCCCCAAGAGGTATTTGGAGTTATTCAAGCCTGAGATTCTTTGCTGCTTCTTCCTTGTTCTCCTTTCATTCCCCCAATCAAGCAAATAAAATTCAAAATTATGTCAACTTTCATAGGAGTAATGGCCATCTTAAAATGAGTATATATTATTGTCTACAGTTTAGTCCTTGGTAAGACCCAGAGTAAAAAGAAATCATATATGTACTCAATACAGTCCCAGAACAAAGATCTCTTTAGTTGTTTTTTAGTTTCACATCACTTAAAATAAGTCCAGAAAAATAATTCCATGGGGCAAACTAAGGAGATAAGGTGGGTTAGTGAGGTTACATGGATATGTAGTCTGAAACCTACCCTTGGAATCTGATCCACATAAGCAGACAATTCTATCTAGAAAAGCCTTAATTGAAGCTATGAAGCTGCTTGGGGAAAAAGGCTGGCATTGCAGTTCAAATGCAGCTAAAGCAAGCCGAGACTCAATGCAGTTGTTATCCCTGGCTATTGTTCATTGCTCTGTGTAATGTGACCGTTTATCCCAATCCGAGTCCTATAGGATGAGTTTTCACATCAAAATCACTATTCCTATCTTTACATTCTCAGTAGAAATCTAATCTAAACTCTAATACCAACTCAGTGTTTCTCCAGGCAGAGACATTTCAAAGAAGAATTTATAGGAAGCTTGCATGAGTATTGGTTATGCATTATCTGCTGGAAGGATTAAAAAAGCTAATGGTCAGTTCAGAACTTTTCAACAAAGCTAAAGTAGCATAAATAAGAAATTAAATAATTCAGCAAACAAATAATTAAACATGCAAAAACAGTAAAAGAGGCTAGAGGAACTTTTATTAATGAAAAGTCAGTTAACCAGAAATGGAACATATCTCTGGATGTCTGGTTTTAGAACAACATATATTTGCTCTAAATATTCTTTGGGGTTTTTTTCAACAATTTTGCTGTGGACTTTACAACAGACCCAAATTTGCACTGAAGTACTTCCAATGCAGTCTAAATATTAAAAATGACTGTGCAAAAATACTGTTAATTTATTGAACAGATCTATAGATGAGACTTTTTGTAAGGTTCTGACTCAAAAAATGAGTTTGTCTACACAATGAAGAGGTTCAATCCAGTCTCTATTTGAATTCAGGACTACTTGTTCTAGCAGCTGCCTTGCTGTCTGCCCAATGCTGTCTAGTCTCCTTCACAGATTAACTTACATCTTCTATTTCTTATTAAGCATTAAAATACTTACCATATATGACACAAATAATTGTAACATATATTTGAGGTAATGGATATTTTTCCATCTTTTTTTAATGTAATTAAAGTAAGAAGTTACTTTCTAAGAGCCTAATCAGCCTTCAGCAATTGAAAAACACCTTTGGAATTTCAGGGATTTAATACCCTTGCAAATTCCTCATTAATCGAGATATTCAGAGGAAAAATTGTAAAACTGTGTCCAATACAAGTGAGTAGATTGGAAGCCACATTGTACCGGTAAAAAGTACATAGTATTGGAAATACAGGAATGAGTTTCATATCTGGAGCAGGATATGAAAGACACAAAGGAATTTGAGGTTACAGTGGCTTTCATGTTTCTCTCAAGATATTCAGGTATGGACACTTTAGCCATTTAGCTGGCTGGGTCCATGATAGCATAAGGAGTCTTTGCTGTAAAGTTTACCACCTTTGACTTACCTTCCTCTTTGCTCAAGTCATGGAACCACTGCTAACATGTTTGACATAAAAACAATACTACCCGTAAACAAACCCACTGAAAACAAATTTTAAATTCATTATTGACACCCTCACCTTTCAAAGGTATTTAGACTTTCATTGTTCTGCTCTTTGATTCTGGCTCTTTTTATGAACAAAGCGTTTGTCTTTTCTAAATGTGTTCATGCATTTAATTCTGCTTTGGTGTTTCAGTTTACGGCTTCTCTATGTGCTTGCAAGGCACAGAGGTGAGAGAGAAAATTAATTTACATCTATAAGATCCAGAAAAGGAAATGGCTATTCAATGCAAAGAAATATTAGTGTTCATTATTATAAGTCAGATAGTTTTAGAAATCTCGCTCTCCCACGTGGTTATAGCTAATGGCAAAATTTTAAGAATCAGAAGGAACTACAAGTATGCTGGTTTAATAGTACTTTAGTGATCCCAAATCAACTCCACTCAACACACTTGTGTGTATTTTTCCCAAATACCTTTACTATATATTGGAACAAGCATTCAGAGGATTATTTATGACATGACCAGAATACAAATCACTAAACTATTCAGCTCCAGTACTGTTTGAATGTGTTCTAGGTTTCCTGCTAAATTCCTCAAGGCAAAAAGAAAAGATGCACAGATGGGAACTATCTCTGTGAAAACTGATGCATTAGGAAAGGAAAATCTGATTAAATCACAGTCAGTCTCACTCACTTCATGAAACACAGGAGACCTATAATATCAGTGGTTGTAACTTAAGCCTATCCTTGGAAAATATTTGTAAAAAGATTATGATATTCAGGTACTTAGATATAAACACTGATAAAAGATTTGACCAAGGCAGAGATAGACACACTCTGAGATGAGTGAGGGATTGATCTGAGCCAGATGAAAGGGGTGCACACGCTACACTAGGTCACTCTCAGTTTCTTACACAAGGTTATGTAGTGTTTGGTTCCTCAAGAGATAACACAGACTGTAGTGTTAGAAGCCTACACCTACCAAATGCCATAGGAGAGAAGGCAGAGACAGAAGCTAATGAAGAAGTAAATGTCCCATGTTGCTTCTCCTCCTTCTCTCCAGTAAATCCTTTTTTTGGGAAGATCCTGGAAATCCTTCATTCTTTTTAAATGAGTTTTAATTCTAGTTTGCCTTCTGCATCTGGCAAGGCATAGCAGCAAGGGCATTTTATTTGTATCCAAAACCTAACTCCTTGAGGAATAAATGATAACATAAATGGGAATGATGTCAACCAGATCTTAAGAGTAATTTCAGCTTTCATTTCATAATTTCTACAAACTCTAGACTCTGAAACTAAGATATGCCAAAGGTACTCCAGATGAGTGACACAGTACAACTGTTAATGTTTGTTAAATATATAATAGAAGTATATTTTATACTCATTTCACTTTTCTTTTTTCACACTTATAACTAAAACCCTGTACTAAAACACAGCTAAATGGACATTGGTATGTTTTACTACTAATCTCCCATGCTGTTGCAAACCAAGATTACATTAGCAAAGTTATAGCGCATTGCCTTCACTGAAGTAATGAATCAAAATAAAATTGCTTAGATGCTCTTGAAGGACCTGGGGACTAGGATGCATTTAGCACAGATGTCTTCAGCTTTTGTAAACATTGTATTGGTAATAGGTGCCAGCTTGGGGAAAGTTTTTTGTACTGTGAGCAAACTAGCATCTCTCTGGCCAGGAGCAAGTGGCAGAGAAATTTCCCTTGGCTCTTGATGACCACAAGTATCATTGTTGTGAGATCCCTAAACTAAAGGAATCCATATGAGGTTTCGGCACTGAGGTATCCAAAGACAAACACCTTCCTCCACCTAGGATACAAAGCCACAAAACCTCTGTTCCGTTACACAGCTTACCTCTGCACAGAAATCCTGAGAGAAAATGCATACACTGCAATTTACCTTTTCTGTACTGTGGTGTCAAGACCTCATTTCAATTTCTTGTCATCAAATTAGGCAAACTAGGGATTTGTATCTACTTACTCACATCACAACTATGCTTTAATCACTGGACTGTTCAAGAGAGACACACATATCCAAAGCATACTCAGAGTAAGCCTATAGGACTGATCCTCAGTGCCAGACAGACAGAGAAACAACTCACAGTCAAAAGTACCATCTAAGGCCTTCTCTCCTAGGTTTTTCAAGCAGCACAGCTCTATTGACATCCTGCAAGTTTATGGGTCTTGATGAAGAGTTCAGATTATTACCTTATTAATGGAAGCTAAACCTTGACTCTGTCCTGCTCTATGAAGAGTTATCAGCCTGTTTGGGGTTCCCTGCATTATACTCCACTGCTCAGTGTAGGCATACCTTTATGTGGATATTAATACATTATTATGAAGTTTCTTGGGAGCAAGATCCTACGACAGTGCAAAATATGTACTATTTTGTGTTTATATTACAGTAAACATACATGCAATAAACAGCATTAAGCTTTTTTTGTACAAGCACAAAGAGAGCAAGAGAATGTCTGACTCAGGAGTGAATACAGGTGGAAGCTATTTGGTAAAAATCTGCATTTAAATGCATGAACACCTGTGACAGAATTCAGTTAAGTGCTGCATCAGTGTATTTCAGGTTCAGTCCAAAACATTTGAAATCATTTGAAAGCATCATTGGAGCTAATCATGCAAAACCAGCTTGGAAACTGCGGACATTTATTGACAAGGTTCCTTTTTATCAAGTCCTTCTAGTACTTACTAGATGTTCCAGCCTTAAAAAGCCATTACTAGGATCTATAGATACTCTTTGAGATGTGCTTTCTCCCACTGATTTATCATCTTCTATTTCACTGTAAAACTTTCACTATAGGACTGAAGTGATTTCAGATTTGCACACAGCTTCACTAAAGTACTTTAGAGATATTTCAAGTAGCATTAAATCCAGGCATTTGACCTTGGCAAATCATTTTATTATAGTTTTGTTAGATGTCTCAGAAAGATTGCCCACCTTTCTTACTGCTAATTTCTCATTTCTAATTTTAGACTTACAAAGCTATTGGACTTCCCCTGGAAACAAAGTATCTGAAGTACTTCCAACACCCAGTCTCTCTCTCCTTTCCCCTTCTTCTCCACTGTCCCTGAGCATTTTGACTAGCATAAGAAAAATATTCCTTATTCAGATTGACCTTCTTCTATTTCATTGAAAATAGCCAAGTTTTATCAGTGTCATTCATTGCTTAGCAGCAGCCAAAAAGATTTCCATCCCTCAAAAGAAAGAAGAGAGGAAAAAAAAGCAAGAAAAGAACACAGGAAACAGCTCCATTGCCATTTTAGGTTTGAACAAAACAGTAAATTAGTTTCTAACCTGTGTAGAACTAAGCTATTTGAAGAGAATTAGACAAAATTCTCTGCCATCTTAAACAGAAGAATGCACTTCAGCTCAAGAGAGCCTTCTAAATTTTTCACTAAAATAAAATACTTAACTTTGCCTAGATCCTTCAATCCCATCTTACTTGAGTCTAATCACATTTTTTTAAGTAACTGATATTACTACTAAAAAAGTGAGCTTGGGTCTATAGCTCCAATGCAATATTGTTGCATCACAGTGAAAGGTAATGAGAACACATAGTCACTCACATGTACTCTCATTAGTATAAAGCTATGTGATATATATTTAGGTAATGGTTCTGCAAAAATATTTTGTGTTAAAACCACAAAAAAATTAAGGCAAATGTTTATATTATATTACATATGACTTTTTGTAACTTGAATTTTCACTACTATGGAACAATTTTTGTGATGATATGTCATAAAATTTAACTTTAAAATTGCTAGGTCTATGTTTTTTAGATTGAAAGTGTGAGTGCAGTTATGCCTGCTGTCTTGCTTCGTATGTCCATATGTAAATGTTGCAAGGCTAATCTTTATATGGTTTTGGGAAACAAAATATTTTGAAATCTGGAAAGTCTCATCATCTCTGTGGAATTAAGTATCTTAGTAAGATCTGCTGCAGCAGCTGAGCTTATATTTATTGGTAGCAGCTAGTCCTTGAATTCATAAACATGTTTGCATAGCAACAGCTTTCCCATTAACTCCCAGTCAAGGGGAGTTGTGAGACTGACTTACTACTCCCATGACAAGACACATTTAAGATTCACAATTTCCGGCTTTCAATCTTCACCACCTAGGCACCTTTATTATTGTCTTTTTGCCTAGAAGCAATAGAATACTACAGTATATGCAAGTGGTTTCCATGTGTATAATACAAGCTTGCAAAAGAAATCACAAGGTGCTCATCGCGGCAAGTCTGCACTCTTGCAAAGCACCATAGCAATTCTTGCGGCTGCTCTACCTTGCAAAGGTGACCGCATTTGTCCTGGCTGCAGTAGAATGAAGTAGGAGCAAATTAGGTTAGTCAAGGGAAAGCAAATCCAGGCAGACTCCATCAAATGACTACGTTAAAGCACTTTCCCAGTAACACCTTCACCTGTCTGACAAGAGATCCTATGAGCTAGTCAGTATATATCTAGTTACAGGCTTCCATGGGATACTGGATGCCATTTATCCTGGACTTTGTCAAAACAGCCATAGACAGAATCCTTTTCACCCCATACAGAACCATATATCTATTGAACTGTAGGTATTTAATCATCCTAGGACTTCAGGAAAATTCATGGTTACCCTGGCAACTTCATGTATTTGCCTATGGATACAAAACACCCACTTAAAATGAAAATGGCTTTATCAATATGACAAATTCATCAGTTGTTTCTAAATCAAATATTCAAGCTAGTCAGAATAAAGTAGCTATACTGTTTGAAAGACCTAATATCTTATTCAGACACATTTCAGATGCCGCCTTGGATGTCTCAGTGTGTACTGTGTGCAGGTGTACATAAACACACACACACTTACTTATATCAATTGCACCTCCAGGAATTCAGAATTCCACGAGTTATTTAAACAATATAGTCTTATGGTAGCTTGAGAAATAATACTAACAGAATATAAGCAACATTGTGATAGCAATTTTCTTTCTTCATTTGGAGTCTTTTGAAAAACTGTGAAATCAATATGAATAAATTATCATGCAAAGAATATCAATGTGAATTGTTTTTAAGCTAGATTTACAATTGATTAGAGGATGAAACTATTAAGCAAAAGTACTTCTTTGAAGTATCTAAGTTTTATTTTCTAAGGTTTCTTATAGTCATCTTTGTATTCCTTGTGTATTAAATAATTACAAAATCAAAAATCCACACCCCTCAAAAAAAAAAAAGTTAAGGGGAAAATTATTTAATCTTCATGATCAGAACATAAATATATTCAGCAGAACCTGCTTCCTTCAGTAGACCATTCAAGTGTGACATTTTGGTTATTTGCATGCAGCCATTCTGTCATTCCTCACTTGTAACTCTAATTCTACATAAGCAGATGTCAGAACTGTAACAAGATTTAACATAACTTATATGTAAGCTTAGAAGTGACCATAAACGCCAAGTAACTGAATGCAAGCCAAAATCCAGCATACATAATCACATTCTGATTCAACTTCCAATACTCTCAACTTTTTACTTTTATGAGGTATTTTGGGAAATCAATAGCTATGTTGATTTCTTCTGTAAATTGTTTCCAATGATTTTGACATACGAGTTAAGTCGATTTGCTTTTCCCAAACTTTTTAATGTTATATGTAAATCCCAGTAGCACTTACATACCAATTAATGTCTTTCCCTACTGTCAATCACTGTATTTCAAACTCGTATTTTGCTTCAGTCTGATATCCACTGCTATCTATTTCCACTCTCAGTATTTATTCTCTGCTTTTGAGTGTATTTCAAATTGTTTGCTTTGCAGACATATTACCTTCCAGAGGCAGAAAGTGCATTATCACTAATGTCAGTTCTCTTTTTAGTTTTCCAGAGTTATTATTCACCACAGCTGCTTCCTGTAATGCTCTTCCCTTAATGCATAAGGGAACAAGGGGCTTCATTTAATTGTTCCAAACTTTCTTCTCTTCTCATTACCTGCCTCTTCACTAGCATGTAGTAAAAGCAAGTGCACTTCATAGGAATAGGCCTCCAAGCACCTTTCACACACTGAAAAATAGTATTGTAGATGAGTCTATGAATGGGTGAATATGAAATGCTTCCTTTTCCTGAGATATCATACATGATAATTTTTATTTCCTTCCTTTTACTTTTTGTTGCTAAGCAAGGGGGACAGAGTACCTCAAATGCCCTATCAACATTTGCTGTTTCTCATCTAGTTTTTAATTAAATCTCTTATGCTGGAAGACATTCAGGCTTCTCATGCCTGAATGAGAAGAAATTCCATTTTGGAAGTCCATCTGATTTTAAAATAAGTCAAAAGGTCTGTGGGTCTTATGTCTGAACTATACTCCTCATATATCCATTTAAGGCAAAACTGGTATCGAGTAGCTACATTTCTCTTCTAGGAAAAAGGATGTTCACAGATATTAAGAAGAAATAACCTGGCTTCCATGGTCAAAATCAGTCAAATTGATTAGGTCAATGAGAGACACAGGATAGACATATTCTGATGAATTTGGATACAAACTAGTGCCACAGAGACCAGAAGCAGTGAAGATAGGAGTTCTGTCATGATCATCAAACAGTGCAGCAAGATGATATTGCAAAAGATTCCATGACCAAAATATTTATAATTACACAGGGACAGAGATTTTATTAACAATGATTTGAATAACAATCCTGAGTTGCACTAAGGCCAAAAATTCATGTAATGCACGCTACTGAAAATTTACCACTGTGGATTCCCGCTGAAACATAGACAGATGAAGAGCTTCATGAATTTACCTTGAGCTGTCTGATACCATTTTTTGCATTTTTTTCTACAGATTGACTTGCTCGTACCAAATACCTTCTCTAAATTATTTCTAATGTTGACTACACAAGATTTACCAAGGAAGTACCACTGAAACTACCAGGGAATTCAATCTCTGAAACTAAATAAATTGTTCTAACATTTTAGTCACCACACAGGGGAATTTAAAAAATCTATCACTTTGCAATTTTCATTGAAGTGTTTGATCTTCGAATGATTGATATAAAGACAAATCAGAGAGGCATTTTCACTGTTTGCATTCATTACTTACACTTTTATATAGCATTTGTGTCTGCAGGCCAACAGACTGGGAGCTACTGTGGCAAGACATATGGGAAGTGTCTTGCCCTGTTGTTAAGACTAGATGCAATGGAAGCTGCAATCAGAACTTGTTATCTGCTGATCTTCACAGAGAAACTTGAAAAAGGACAAGTATCTTATTTTTGGCTGAACATAAAAGCTAGCACAAACAAACATGATGAAAGTATTAATCTCAGAGTTAGGCAATTAGCTTGCTGATGGCACCCTTGATAGAAGAAGACCAGAGGTTGGCCATGCTTCTTCCTCTGTAGGGAAACTGTGGCCTGTTGGATATGAGAGAGTTGTAAATGTGATAGATCTTCATTTATCTAAGATTTTGACACAGTCTCACATAACATTTCATTAGTAAATGAGGGACTTCGATAAAATCCCCTCCCACAGGGCAAACGGTTGAAAAACCAATCTTAAAGAATATTTCTGGAGGCTACACCTAATGTGAGTCCTGCCAGTCTTTCCTTTGTCTGAAGCTTCAGCAATAGAAAAGAATGTTTGGATGACACCCCGCTCACCAGGATTACTCATCATGCATAAAGATATCACTCTGTATGGTTCAAAATAATTTCCTTCTAATATTTCTGTTGTCACAAGTCCTCCAGGTGTTTGCAAATGATGGTGGGAATATTGCAAAGTTGACCTCTCAAGCTAGGGCTCAGACTCACACGTACCAGTCTCTGAAGCCATTAACACAAAAGACTGATATACAGTCTTCAGTCCCTTGTTATAATTAGTTTGACTGTATTTGCTTTTTCACCTCTAAATCCATTCTGGGATGTCATAATTATTTTAGCTGGTGGTTGAGGGCACAAAATTATACTATTACAAAGAAATTTGAGAAGAAAATGCAGAGCACACTTTGCATTCACCTAGGTTTCATTCTTAACATTCTGATAATACATAAACTCTCATGTCTAAGAACATCAGACAACTTTTTGGCTGAAAACTCTGGAATGACTGATTGGCAGACCCTAAGAGTAGTCTTTATGTGACTTACGAATATTATTTGTTGATGATGTGCATACAGTTATCATTAGAGATCTTACATCCCAATTATTTTAAAAATAATCTAATGCTGTTTATTCACTTCAGAAAGCATTTATACATTATACTGAATTAATTAGCTGAGGATTTTATGTCCTCTGAAAATGGTGACTATCTATCACAAGTATAAGATGAACATAAAGAACAAATAGGAAAAGGTCACTCATCTCCCCCTCTCCTGACTCACCACTCCTTTTCTCATGCAGTCAGCCTGTTCTTCCCTAATGTATAAAATGCTGCATCTGCAAATTTTCACCAAGGTATATCAGGTTGCATCACCACAAAAGAATTCATCTTAGATGATCTGAGTATTTTAGGGGAGTGCATTATTTTAAGAGCAATTATTTCTGATCAAAAAAGCTTGCCACAAAAGATGAGTGATAATTACAATAATAGGTTAACTACTGAAAAGGCAAAGAAACATGAATAATACATTGTACGTTTACAGAGGATGTACCCACCAAAAGGAAATTGCCTCTCATACAATTATAATTAATTATATATTCATCTACATATGTTACTTATGTAAAGAACCTCCATTTTCTAACAACTTCCCTATGCTGTTTGGCAAGGTTTCAGTATATGTGGCTGTTTCACAACTGCAAGGATAAAAATGCAGCCATATGCTGAAGAGACGATTAACAGAATATGCATTCAAGTATTTTAAAACTTGTACAGGAAAACATATTTTGGGAAAAAAAAAAGGGGGGGGGAATCTCCATGTGTTGTGCTCACAATATTTTTAAATCTCTTTTTTCCATTATTTCTATTTTCCCATAACCTCCCAAACTTACACAGAGCTGCCTGCATATGCCAAAAAGATACGTCAAATTAGTATACTCCCAGCTCGCACAAATTGCTGAAGAAACTATCAAAGACTAAAACAATAATATCTTTTTCCATTGCTGTGCAGTTACTCATTGAAAAATGTAAGCATTGAAGACAATAAAACTAAACAGTCAACAACAAGAGTAAGGCATTCACAATCTGGTCCTACATAATGGGTCCTCGGTTTCTAAAACTTCCTTGAGTTGTGGCTCAGAAACTCACTATGAATTCTGTAATGATCAGAAACGCAGAGAGAATCTTTCCATAAAAAGATATAATTACCACATCAGTTGTCATCTTTTTAATGGCCATCGTTTTGTGAATACTCACAGAACCTTCAATAACCTCTCAAAGCTTTCTTTCAAGAGCCATTAAACTAACTTAAAATTCAGAGAGTATTTTCTGTGTATCAGTTTTTCTTTGATTCCAAAATGTTGGTTAAAAAATCTAGAAAAGAGTCTAGATGCAAATAGATGGATACAAACTAGTATAACATTATTGTGTTTAATGTTCTGTTACTAAAATATGGAACCACAACAATGATTAACATTTTAACTCTTTGCACAATTACAATAACAATATTAAAGCAGTAAATTATGGAGCCTGAACTATCATTTCACTATTAGATTAAGCACATTACAGCCAAAAGGGCAAGTCCAGTCCTTACTACTATTCACCGCCACATGATTCTACCTCCTTACCTAGTGCAGACATTCGATATTATATGGCCCATGTGACATGTCAGGTCAACTTTCCATTTTCACAAATGCTACCCCTGTGGCAACATGATCATCAGTGCTGATGCAAGGGAGACAGTGGGAACATATAGATCAGGACAAGTCTTGGATCCACTCAGTCTCCACCTCTGTGACAAATCTGACCGATCAGAGGAAAATGGACAACAGCAAAAGCTTTCATTAAACATTCAGACTTAACATGTAGCATTTTCCAACAGAACAGTGTTTTATGAGACAATTCCTGTCCAGGTCTACATCTGTGTTAACTCAAAGTGACATTTATTTCATTTAGTTCAGTTTACATCTGAGATGATCATAAAAAGGGGCACTTACAGAGCACCTGGATTTAAACACCTAGTCATCTGAGTACAAGAATTACAGTTACAAAATTCAAAAATGCATAAGAAGTTCATTAACAACTTTTCATTCACAACATTTTACAAAGCTCAGCAGAAAAATGTAGATGTGCCAAAAAGAAAAAACAGTTATTGTATATATTATAGAATTTAAAGCCAAAAGTCCAAGTGTTCCAAACTCTGACACCTAAAGCCAATCTCTGGTGTCTATACTGTGGGAATAGCTTCCATTGCTTCAGTATGACTGACTGATATCCAGCCTTCTGAAAATCAGACCAGTTATATTTAGGCACCAATCTATGAACTTGGAATCTGATTTCAGACTTCTGAATTGAAAATTTACCTCAATATTCACAGAAATCCACGCAATATTCTTGGCAACTAATAAAATGACTAGAGAAATTTGAAATTTTAGTCTACATATACTTTCAATATCCTAAGGACATATTTTCAACCAAAGGTATAACAAACATGTAGATGCAGATAATAGGACTTTGGCTTCTCTTTTAACATTGACCATACGGATATTTTATTCATTTTTCCACGTTCTTTGAAATATATAGGTTTAGTAATTTTGAAAATAAAGATTATGGTAAGAGATAAAAAATGGGTACAACAAAAGCAAAAGAAAACTAAGCAATAAAGAATGTGTTCTGTCTTCACAGAAACATGCACCTCCACTGAATCATCAAATCATGTTCACGTCACTATAGCTCAAATATGTCTTTCAGAATACAGAATGATAAGAATATTAACGTGGCACAGCTTCCTCAGCAGATTCTGTAAACCTAATAAATCCAAAAATGAAGTTGCACAGAAAGCCAACAGTTCTGTTTTCCACAAGTACACTATTATAAACACAGTAGACTTAGTATAAATGGACTATATGCTTATACATTAATATGTTTAAATATATGATTTTATTACAGTTAGGACCAATCAAATTAAAAGCTAGTCCTGCTGTGCTAGTAATGGTATGTGTCTGGCAATGTATATATGGCATATTGTTGTCAGCATGCAAAAACTATATATGGGGAGTTAATATAACTATCATTCTCTGTACTAACCAGTTCTCCAAAATTGAAGTACCACAGTCTATGAGTATTTGCAGAGAAGGCAGTCATAACTCCCTGGCAGAGACTGAGAACATCATTGAACATACAATTGCTGAGAGTGGTCCACAATTAACTTCCCACAGGTCTGGTCATGGCTTGTAGTTTTTTGCTGTCAGAAAGCTTTGTCAAACCCAAATGAGAGCACAGGTCAAAAAAAAAAAAAACCAATCAAAAAAAAAACTTACAGCACTCTGGATTGTCCTGAGATGCTTCTAAGCAGTGAACACCAAAAGACGCTTGTCTTACAACATACTCTATTTTCTCAGAGGCTCCTGTCTCTTCCTGCTCTGTCTGTGATAGGTGAACTCACCTACACCTCCTCCTGATTTCCATGCATGCTTTTATCCATTTCACTAAATAAGAAGTATCAGGTAGCTAACCTGATAAATTTCTTACAGCAGGGAGGACTTCTCGAAGCAAGGGTTTAGGCATGGGGAGTAATTTGCAGGGGACAGCAAGGCGGACATACTTGCTATCAATTTCACAGTGGGAAAAATCTCTGCTCGCTTCACGGTCATCTGTGCAAAGCAGGTACAAGTCTTCATTAAATATATTATTGGGTCTGAGATATACAAGTCAAGGCAAGAGCTAAAAATTCTCCATGCTCTATTATCTCTTAAAGATTTCAGGTAGACTTCTTTTTTAAATCTACACCATCAACAAGAAAAAGTTATGCTACTTCTGTCCACCTCATGTTAGTCTAGAGAAAGGCTGGTTATACTTCATCTATAAATAAGAAAAGGAGGTAAGAATATATTTGGACTGGAGAGCAGCTGAACTTCCAAGAGAGCTTTTTTCCAAAATAAACTCTTTTATACCAAATATTTTTTATATTATGGGCAGAAGCATTGAAAGAAATTGTAGTGTCATCTCTGATGGCAACCCTGCTTCTCTTGTAAAGAACTCTCCATCTTTAATAGAAGAGTAGTGGAATCATCCACTACATGAAGGAAAATAGCTTAAAAGCTGGAAGAGGAGCAAGAAGAAAGAAAAAAAATGCTACACACTCATGTAGTGATATAAAGCTGTAATAAAGGCTGTCAATAACTTGAGTGAAACAGAAAACCCCCTTCATCATCAGTTCTTCCACTATATCACATTTGCTTTATGTTTCTGATGTGGGAAGGAAGAAAATACTGTTTAAGAAAAATCTTTGCAAATTCTTTGGTATTACTGCAAATCTTTTATTTTTCAAAAAATTTTCCATCCATATAGTTTCATCCAAGACCAATGCAGCATATTATACATACTTACTCCTTTATGATTCATTTCTCTTGAATGTCAAATTCATTTTAGAAGTGACATGCAATGCCTCATCCTGCCATAAAATCCAGATGAAGGATTATATGTATTTTCAAGTCTGGGTTAATTTGGAATTAATTGTAATTACTTGGAATTCACAGCAATACATAATGGACTTGCCCTTAGACATGTCCAGTACAAAGGGCACTAGAAAATATAGGGAACCTGTAATTGCCTGATATTTTGGATGATATAATGATGCTCAGAATTTTACTGATTTTTTATCTCCTTTTTTCAAATTCTAGACTAAAAAAATAAGCTGACATACAGGAAAGTGAATACAAACAAAACTATATGTGGTAAATACATTTTATTAAATAAAAAGGCTCAGTCATAAAGCTTGATAATAAAGCCTAGTGTATTATTCAGCACTGAAATTTCTAAAATTATAATGAGATGGTTCATGAACATTCTCATTATGTTAATCAAGATTCCTTCAGGAACATCCAAGATAAAAGCTGAATCTGACAGAAACCATTTGTGGCTAAGCAACAGTTTCTGCACTCACATATCTGAAGTGCATGTTAGTTCTACAAAAATGCTTTGTTCCTAATCTTTTGAGCTGTTCTTCATTAGACATGCAAAGCTCACTCTTGTATAATTTGACTGAGTTAAAAAGGCAAAACAGAAAAAGTTTATATCCTATACAGGATATACGTAACAGGAAATACGTAACTGAAATTCTATTCAGATGGCCAAGCAAGTGAAGCAATCATTTATTTTTTTGCAAAAATTCTGATACAGTTTTAAATGCACTGTGGTTAGCACATAATGGTTAAACCATCAGCAATAGTAACTTTATTACATGACTTCATGGATGAGGGAATCGAGTGCACCCTCAGTAAATTTGCAGACGACACCAAGTTGGGTGGGTGTGTTGATCAGCTTGAGGGAAGGAAGGCTCTACAGAGGGATTTGGACAGGCTGGATCGATGGGCTGAGGCCAATTCCATGAAGTTCAACAAGGCCAAGTTCTGGGTCCTGCACTTGGGTCACAACCCCATGCAACGCTACAGGAAGAGTGGCTGGAAAGCTGCCCAGAGGAAAAGGACCTGGGGGTGCTGGTTGACAGCCAGCTGAACATGAGCCGGCAGTGTGCCCAGGTGGCCAAGAAGGCCAACGGCATCCTGACCTGTATCAGAACTAGTGTGGCCAGCAGGAGCAGGGAGGTGATCGTGCCCCTGTACTCGGCACTAGTGAGGCCGCACCTCAAATCCTGTGTTCAGTTTTGGGCCCCCTCAGTACAAGAAGGACATGGAGGTGCTGGAGCGTGTCCAGAGAAGGGCAACGAAGCTGGTGAAGGGCCTGGAGCACAAGTCTGATGAGGAGCGGCTGAGGGAACTGGGGTTGTTTAGCCTGGAGAAGAGGAGGCTCAGGGGAGACCTCATCGCTCTCTACAACTGCCTGAAAGGAGGTTGCAGCGAGATGGGGGCCGGTCTCTTCTCCCAAGTAACGAGCGATAGGACAAGAGGAAATGGCCTCAAGTTGCGCCAAGGGAGGTTTAGATTGGACATTAGGAAAAATTTCTTCACCAAGAGGGTTGTCAAGCATTGGAACAGGCTGCCCAGGGAAGTGGTTGAGTCACCATCCCTGGAGGTATTTAGAAGACGTGGCACTTCAGGACATGGTTTAGTGGTAGTGCTAGGTTAACGGTTGGGCTCGATGATCTTCAGGGCCTTTTCCAACCTAAATGATTCTATGATTCTATGATTCTTAGACAAAGTCAACACACATGTATTTTGTCATCCATAGAAACGTGTTTTACTTCAGCAGGAATTTGAAGACATTTCTTTTTGCGATTTTCAAAGGAACAACACTGATACTTATTTTGTAACATATGTTTTACTAATTATTCGAATACTGAGCAAAGAGTTTAAAGAATAATTCTAGTATTACAAAAATTTTCCTTCTTATTGGAACCTCATGGTCCCTAGGCTTGTAGCAAGATTTGCAAACCTTAATTAAAGTTGGCATTAAAAATACCTCTTGTAAGCTGGAAGCAGAGTCTTTCCTTGTGCAGTTAGCAACATTCCAACTTACATACGTAAATATTTCTTAAAACTCTAGCCAACTTTTCTCCCCTCCAGTAAACCCACAAAAGAATGAAAATTTCATGGAACAGTGTATATATACATTTTTAATATCCTGACTAGAAATACAGTGCTTAGCAAACTAAAACACACTTTCATGAAAAAAAAAAATTCCAAGAAAGAATCCATCTTCTGCTCACAGTCAGTGGTATGACACCCTCACTAAAATCGCCACAACCATCAAAAGCTGAACACATATCATACTTTAACTTGACCTCTGATCAATATCATAGTGAAGAGTTTTTAGGAAAAAAGCAGTTACAAAAATAGTAACGGTGTGCAAACCAATGCTGACTCCTCCCCCTACTATTTTTAATTCAGCTACAGTAGTTTATATTAAAATAATTGTAAACATATCAATAGTTACAAGACTACAAATGTTTTCCAATTACTATGTTTATACGGAAAGAATTAGCTATTTTGATGCTTAATATTTGAAATTTCTATGGAATTCTCCATGTATGAAAGTGTTTCAAAGTGTTTATTATTTCTTTTAAATTAATCAGTGCCTTGGGAATATAATTATAAGATATAATCCACTACTTTACTTTTTCAAAAACTGAGAAATATATCATCACCATCATCTATTAAAAAAAGGCATTAACTTCAGATTGAATAACTAATAAAACTAAGTGATAGAGATGAGCCCGGTATGTCTAGGTATTGAAACTATGCAAAATATATCACAGGTTTATGACCAAAATAATTTAGACCAAATTTTTAATAGGCCGTGGCTTTAAATTCAATAAACATTATATTTCATGATAATGATGTAAGTACCTTTCTCAAGAATCATCAATAGATTAGGATCTTATCCTAAAAGATGCTGGGAGAAGATACCAAAGAATGGCTGCAGGTAATGAAAGTAGCTCTTTCCCTAAGAAGGTGCTGAAGGCAGTGCAATCATGAATGTAAAGCATTTTTCAAGATCTGATCCTTTACTTAGGCTGGACTAAAGAATGCAGTTGGGCAAAAATGCTGGATCTTCTGTTGTTCTAGTGAAAAAGAAAGCTCTTCAGTACTTTTACTTAAACTATCCATACCATGTAGAGAGTAAGGAGAAAGCAAACCAGCATGGAAGAGTAGTAAGTGCTAAAGTGAACATAAAGCTGTTTGACTTTCTGTTGTAACAGCCATGTTACTCTCCCTAATTTTCTTACATCTTACATACATTTTCAAGCACTAATGGTTTAGAAATTATGCAATTCTCATAACACATTTTTTACTAATAAGTACACAAAACAGGCATAGTATAAGGTAGGATCAATGCCTGACTATAAAATTATTTTAAGAATATGTAGCTTAGTGACAAGATCTTCTATCATCATCTGGCTCAGGCTCTACATATCTACAGTTTTTTTGCTCTTGCCATACACAGTTCTGCAAACCTGTATTTATTTTGCTGTGCCACACTACCTCTGTGTTTCCTTTGGGTTTAGCTACCACAGTAATCTATCATCTACAATCTGAAGAGCTTAACAGAGCCCTCAGGCATTTATAAATTTAGCCTCATAGTGCCTAAGGAAAGCTAAGTATCAGTATCCCTGTCGGTAGGAGCATACCTGAAGACAGAGAGCAATTGAAGATGAAATGTTCAAATAATAGTGGAAGCTATTATGGCACAAATATGCAAATAATTGAAGTGAAAGGAGATATTACATATATACAAATATATAGGTAAATCTGAAAAATCAGGATCATTGATATGTGAAGAACTTCCTGTTTTTCTTGAAGTGTGCCTGACACGTACCTTACTCAAAACTATTGCATATAAATGATGGGCCACGGCAATTAATATAATGCCAAACTGCCAAATCTGGAGCACAGTTCTCTCAAACCCATTTTGCCTTCTGTTAGAAACTTACATAACTTAGTATTCCCCAGCTATCCAAATAGCACTAGAAATGAAGAATATTTGTCTACCCACCCTGATTATTATTATTTTTTGTCTTACACTAAAGTTGGAACACTGCAACAGTACTCATTATCACATCATGAATAGTGCTTGGACTTAAAAGTAAACATTCTTGCAGAATTGTATCTAACTATGGCTACTCAGTGTAGGTTTGCAAGTAAATGCTTGCAGAAATTCCAGTGCAGAAATAGTACAGTATGCAGCAGCTTATCTTCTAGACAACATTTGGTCATTTCTTATGTTATACTAGCTCCTGATTCAATCCTCAAGTCCTATTCTCCAAAATATGATATAGTCAAAAATTCATAAACACAATTTCAGAAGCATTTGTTCTCATCAACAGCTTCTCAGAGATTATGAAAAAAAAAAAAAAGAAAACCAGCAAAGACCAACATTTACTTTCGCAACTTACTAGCAGTCACAAATAAGAATGCCAACTAAAGATTAAGAGTATCATTTTAGAATCCTGCTAGTATTCAGATTCAGTGACACACATACCTGATCAGTTACAGAGAAAAGCTTCCCTACACAGCTTTGCTGGAAGGGAAGACATAACATGTCTTATCCTTTTCCACAAAAGAACATTCCTGGATCAAGGTAGACATAAATCTTTATTGTTCATGCTAAGCCTTACACTTTTCGATGAGTCACCAGCGAGGGCTCTAAAACTTAAATGTGGAAGCTATTATGACACAAAGCACGGAACATAGGCATCATTTTGCACTGAATAGCTCAAAATTTGTCAAATGTCAATAAGCTTCTGTTTCTGGAATATATTTGAACCAGTGAACTACAAAATTAAGTATAATAAATAATAAATTAATATTAAATAAAGGGTATGAGTTCTTCTCCTTGGAAACAGATAGTTTCCTTTATCTCGTGTTATTCATGACCACTTCATTTTCTTTGCATCCTTTGGTCAACTTTCACTTTGTGTGAGCCAACCCCTTTATCCAAACCAATTTAACTGAATCCATTCAGTAAGTTCTTTAGTATATAGCCGCATGCTTTAAAAACAACTCCTTGTTGTGGCATTTGCAATAGCCTGCAGTTATCAACTATTCACAGTTACAAAGACTGACAGTGCTATTAATTGCAATGTAGTTTTTTTGGTGAAAAATTTCACTTGCCAATTTATGTGGTCAACTAATTCTTTTGAACAGGAAAATAAAATACATTTTGTTATAAACATGATTTACAGTAATGGGATGGATGAGTCCAAATAAAGAATGGATGGGTACATTTGGAACAACTGTAACAAACTGCAGAGGTATGTCTTCAGCCACTGTGATAATTTTTTAAACCAGTCTTAGAACCAAACAATGTTATATCTAGTTCATAGCTCTTAAGATATGGAAAATTAAGACTGTGACAGTAGCTAGCAGTCCTTATTTTTAAATTACAATAACAATATATCATGACATCTTTAAGAAAGTACGAGTCTTCACATCCTTTGTATTTTAATACGCGGGTTTTAAAAGTGAGCATAGTGGGACAGTAAATTAATGTTAACAAAATGCTTAGTCATTTGCTATCTCTGAAGGCAAGTGACATTTCTGATAGTATTTGGTGAGCGTAAATTGAACTGACCTTGGAAGAAACCTTAATGTCCTCATGTGCATAAAACAGTGAGGAGCTATCTATATGCAGTTTCACACCTCATGAACTTTTACACATTATTCATCTAAATCAGAGATCCAAATACAAAATCTGGCACTGGGGACATCGTGGATTTCTGATATTCCTTGGCAAATGTAGGGTCCTGAAATAAATGGCTAGATTTAAATGATTTACAGATGTAGGGGTAGGATAGTGGGGAAGAGGGTTATTTTCATTTTTTATTCCAGATACATACCTAAAGTGTAGATAATCATTGTTCTGCCTAAATGGTGTTTCAAAACACAACATTTGAGAGAGCACTGATGGAAACTGATTATACAAAACGTGAGTGGAGACTGCAGAATTTCCTAGCATCTGGCACACTCGGTTAAATGAAGAGCTTGTCATATGCTGGCTTTTCAACTGTGGCATGTCACCTAAAGTCTGCAATGCTACAGCGTGGGTGAAATGACACAGCTGATGTGCCAGTATGTGACATACCTTTAATTTCACATGCCATGCATAGCTGCATCCCCCACTGTGGAATGTTGCAGGGGCATATTTTTCAGGTGATGTTACATTGTTTTGCTGGACTATTCGCTCCAATTTAAAGTCACAATTAGCATTTGAGATTAGAGGAAAAATGTTAGCCAAGCTGTTACACTTTAACTGGAGACTGTTTTTTATCCTCTCATAATGCTAAACGCCATTGCTACCGTCATTTATTTTATGTCCAGGAGATAAATGTATTTTCTGAATTAGACTATCAAAGGTGGCACGTGGTAAATGCATGATAGAAACCTCTACATAACTATTTTTGACAGAAGTCAAAACCAAAATAAAATGGCAAAATATGCTATATATTCAATATACAGAAATCAACAAAATGTGTTTTAACACATATTATCAAAATTTCCAGTAGTATGTTATGTTTTCATACACAAATGAAAAAACATGCAGAAAAGATTGCTTTAAAAAGCTACAGCAACAGCAGAAATACCAAAGTGATGTAGTGCCATGAATGCAATTACAGAAATAATCTTTCATGTTGTGTCATTCAAATTGTAAAATTGCAAAATATAGTCACAAACACATAGTTGAAACATAGAGTTCTGAAACGAAGTTTTTGATAGGGCTCTTCATAAAATGACAAAGCAAAGATCTACATCACTTTGCTCTGAAACTTTAGATATCATGTTATGCAAATAAAATAGGCTATTCTCAGTCCCCTCTTTATGAACTTGCTTTTTAAAATATGACCTGCATCTCCACTCGTGTCTGCCTTTGCATCGCTTGTTGGAAGAGTACTTCACATCTTTATTTGTGTCGTGGTTTAACCTGGCAGGCAGCCAAATACCACGCAGCCGCTCACTCACTCCCCCCGCCCCCCCAGTGGGACGGGGAGAGAATCGGAAGGGTAGAAGTGAGAAAAACTCATGGGTTGAGATAAAGACAGTTTAATAGAACAGAAGAGGGAAAATAATAATAATAATAATGATAGAATATACAAAATGAGTGATACACAATGCAATTGCTCACCACCCGCGCTGACCGATAACCAAGTAGCGATCGGTACTTCCTGGATCACGCCTACCCTTCATATACTGAGCATGACATCACATGGTATGGAATACCCCATTAGCCAGCTGGGCTGGCTGTCCTGATTATGTTCCCTCCCATCTCGTGTACCTAGCTCAGTCAGTAGGCATGGGAGCTGTCCTTGGACTAGGAGGGCACTTAGCAACAACTGAAAACATCGGTGTGTTATCAACATTCTCCTCATACTAAATCCAAAACACAGCACTAGGAAGAAATTTAACCCTATCCCAGCCGAAACCAGGACAATTTGAGAAGGAATGTAAAATGTAGGGATGTGATCGTGCCCCTGTACTCAGCACTGGTGAGGCCGCACCTCGAATACTGTGTTTGGTTTTGGGCCCCTCACTACAAGAAGGACATGGAGGTGCTGGAGCGTGTCCAGAGGAGGGCAATGAAGCTGGTGGAGGGCCTGGAGCACAAGTCTGATGAGGAGCGGCTGAGGGAACTGGGGTTGTTTAGCCTGGAGGAGGCTCAGGGGAGACCTTATCGCTCTCTACAACTACCTGAGGGGAGGTTGTAGTGAGGTGGGTGTTGGTCTCTTCTCCCAAGTAACAAGCGATAGGACAAGAGGAAATGGCCTCAAGTTGCACCAGGGGAGGTTTAGATTGGACACTAGGAAAAATTTCTTTACTGAAAGAGTGGTCAGGCCTTGGAACAGGCTGCCTGGGGAAGTGGTTGAGTCACGAACCCTGGAAGTATTTAAAAGATGTGTGGATGAGGCGCTTAGGGACATGGTTTAGTGGGCATGGTGGTGTTGGGATGACGGTTGGACTCGATGATCTTAGAGGTCTTTTCCAGTCTTAATGATTCTATGATTCTATGCTGACCACTTGATAATTAGCAAACATTCCAGCTAGGTTATGGCTTTATTTTTATAAACATGCAATATGTAACAATTTTCTTTTTCTCAATAATAAATATGTTTTTTTAAAATATAAACATAATTTAAGTGCTACTAGAAGTACTTTTTGGGTAGCAATGGAAATTTAAAGTTATGTTTGAGAGGATAGGTCCAACATAAGGAAATAGCCATAGAGGCTTTAACACTGACCTGCCAATATGCCTCAGTTATTGTCTGGATGTACCTATCCTAGGGTAACTGTCTCCATGCCTATTTAGTCCTTAGTCTTTTTGTTAAAACGAACATTTTATTGGCCTATTCGAAGAGGGTTTTGGTAATCCAAAGGATTTGATATCTTTGCCACAGTGTGGATCAATACCACCAACTCAGTTATTATGTGACAGTCTGGTGAACCAGTGTCCAACTCAGGCCAAAGTAAAAGCAGTTGAATTAGTGGCAAGCTCTGTATCCTATTGCCACTCCAACAATTCAATTGTCACCATTTTGACACAGTAGTGGGGAAGCTAACAATCCATTCAGTTCTGATACTCCATCTATTCAAACTCTAGGACACATAAAAAGCATGTACATAGCCTTTTCCACATATATGTAGCCCTATTGTTTTTGTACACTTCTAATATAAAACTCACAAAGGGATTCTAAACTACAGTTCCCTTATGATAATGAATATTTTTCAAAATCTAGTGGAGGAATGAGTCAATTATTGCCAGGATCTGAGTCTTAAAAAAGGAAAGAAAGAAAAACAGAAAAAAAAATCATTACTACCTTCTCAGAGAAGAACAAATGGTATTGAATCATCAATAAATGCAGTGTGAGCAGTCTGTAAAATATACACTCAGAACTATCAGAGAAAGTAATTTTGAAATACAGAAAGAGCTTCAAAAACTAGATAAAAGAATGTAAACAAAAGCTATTCTTTTTATTCTGAATTACCCACCTGACTCAGTACCATAATTTCTTAGGTAGGAGGAGGAGAAAGAAAAGAGAAAAGCTTGAATATCCTTTCCCTTTACTCTCTTTCTCAGTGAAGAAATGGCTGAAGAAAACATAAGAATCTGGAAGGGCACATTTTCCATTGTGATTGCAAAAGCTGTGATATACTGTAAAGCCTAGTACCTTTTAGCTGTGTTCAAATTTGTGATGTTATTTTAAAAATGAATAATTTATGAAAAATTATAAAATTAAAATGCTTCCCACAACTCCCCTAACAATTTCATGCAAATATCTTAACTGTTCTTCATCTCCTATTAACCCTTTCCAGTGGAATGAGGAGCTCTCTACACTGGGTTGTATATAACCCTAGGCATGAATAGCCCTGAAGTTAAATTCACAGACTGGGACATTTCTATCACAATGGTAATTATACAGCAAAAAAAACCCAGAAATACATTGAGTAAATTATTTTTCCTAGAATTTTAACTAAAACTATCATGCATTTAACATAGTATAGATTACATATACAATAAAAATGTGAAGCAATCTGTGTACCATGCGTACACTGTAAATACTTCTCCACAAAACTGGCTGAGGAGTGGGCTGGCTGCACATTCATTGGTCTAGTCTTTTCAGATAAATCATAGCTGTCCAAAGTCTAATCGGATTTACACTGGCTGCCAATGTTCCCACAGGCTTCTGCACTAGCCAGCTTGGCAGTTCTATAAGGAAGGCCCAACCACACACTGTACAGCCTCCAGGGAGAATCCTTATGTTAAGCACATCCCTCCATGGCCAATTAAACTGGCTTTAGAGTCACCTTGCACTGTTGGCATGGTGCAAAGAGCCTGCAGTGCAGCTGAGGACTAGGGCCAAGGTGTTGTCAGTTCTGATCCTAAGGTTGGGGAATGCCCTATTAGAGAAATTTTAGAGTTACTTTCACAGCTCATTGCAAAAGAACCACACACATAACCTTCTCATAAAATAAAACCCTTCCCCATGATGAAAGCTGCAAATGAAAGCATTCTCACCTCAACGGAGAGCAGCTCCCATACCCAGCAAAGCAGGACTGGAAAACATTATGGTTATGGCTGTTGACTATGGAAATTTCTCAAAGAAGCCTCAGAAAATATTATGTATATCTTTTGTAGGTATAACAGATGAAAAGATATTTAGAAAGCTCTTTATTTTAGGAAGCATTTTAAGGTTTATGTTGCTTGCAAAAGTTCTACGTTTATTAAATATATATGACATTATTCAGTACAGCATTTTTACTGCCATACTATACAATGACAATCATCTATAAAATGCTGACTAACCAGCAGCAGTTGTTGAAGAACTTGCTGGAGTTGCAAACCAACCTTTCTCAGAAGTTTGAACTACAAGCTAAGGAAGTTGAAATATTAAGGAAAGAGTAAATGGAAACAATGAATAAAAACTGGCAGCTGACTTCACAGTGCTTTCAGAAATTGAAGATTCAAAATCTAACACCACAGTCACCTGTAACCTCAAGAACCTTATAAGAACATTATAAAAATTTGGAAGTACACTAAAAAGACTCAAGGAAGCAGCTGTTTAAAAAGTAGCACAAGCATTTCACATTAATTAATAGTGAAATACAAGCAAGAATTATTTTATGTAGAATTCTTTTTTATTAATATATATGTATATATCCATCTATGTGTATGCAATGTATATATATATTTAAATGCAAAGCCTTTTTGGTAAGGTCATTTTTTGAGCTGAAGCAAAGCTATTTGCACCACAGAGTATAGATGGTTGTATTACATATTTCCTCTGTATGTGCATATATATGGCACTCTCCTTGGCTTTAGTAAGAATGTGCTTGGGCTCTGTGTCGGCTAATCAGCTACAATCAGGAAGTTGTGTGAATGTCTATTATGAATTTAATTAAATCAAATTGCAGAGATTTTCTTTGAAGCATATTTTTAACACATGTTGCACAGCAATGTTTCATGTTGTGGTACACATCTTAATACCAACACATTCCTGTGGACACCAGTCCTTTGAAATGCTAGAACTATACTTTACCAGACATACTCATTTCACAACTGAAGGATCTTTCCTTGCCTCTTATTTTATACTTTCTTTGCATCAAATCATGGCCTGGCTTATATTAAAAATGATTGGTTGTATTTATTAAAACTAAAATTAATTTCTTTAACACACTACATGTTGGTGACATTTTTCTATGCATAATATATATTCATTTTTGGTCATGTACTTACGATAAGAAAAGGCAAAGTCAAAAGCAGAGAATATCAGAAGTGGCCTAATTCAAGAAGCTTAATAGCATCAGGACTGTGGAATTCAAACCCAGATCACCTATTTGCCTTGAGAAGAGAGCAAACACTGAAAGGTAGACAAGTCTGTGTGTGTCCACATTTACTTCTGACAGTGTCCTTTCTTGAATGGAAATGGACAGTATTTCTTTATATAAGTGGACTCCTAGGGATAAATGTCTCAAATCTTAATAACCCAGGCAAGGGGTATATTGACAGAATGATTTATGATTGCATAATACATCTTTCTCGTCGTAATTTCGTGGCACAAAAAAATTAGCAATTTATTCCAAACAAGGAGAGAACTCAATCTTCATATTGTGGATTCAGTAACTTAAACTCATTTGTATTTAGCACAGGGTCCTCTATTAGCAGGAACATTTTCTATTTAAACAAATGTAGGGGAAAATAAAATCTTGATTCCCTTATATTTCAAATAGGGAATGATATGGATCAGTTATGAATACTAAAGTAGGAGCATAAGAGTCCAGACTTCAGGTTATTTCTAGCTATACTCAGCCTTTTTGTGGACTCTGAGTGAACCTTTCTGGTTTTATGCTTCAGCTTTCCTATCTGCAAAGTGGGAATAAAAAATGTTCTTCAGATGTATTTCCACATTTTTAGAAAATACCAGGTATATGAAATACCATAACACACTGTTGGTGAGATAACAAAATTATACACTAAGTTTAATAAATACAGCCTGATTAAAACTCTTAAGTATAACCACTGTAAGAAGGTAGGTTACAACTGACACTTTTTGCATTCAATGTGTCTCGTGGGATACCCAACTGAATATGGGCAGAAAAGCATTTGCAAAAAAATATGCTTCAGTTAATTCCGGTGTAGTTGAATACAAGGGCCAGAAACCATAAGCCAATGATGGTACTAATGGTAAGATTTTGTTTCCTTATTCATGCATTCAGAAGACCACAAATGACAGTCCATCATCTGTAAAAATAAAGTTAGAAGCATGCACCTGTAGAACTGTGTAGAAGCAGGCATGGCGTATCCACTAAATGTTATGCCTTGTAGACCACAACTCACTATAAATCCATCTATCTAGCAATTAGACACTGCAGCCTGAACTTTCTGTTAAAAAGGGCACTGGTACAGATTGTACTGAAACTAGTAATTATCCTCACACATACCAATTCACAGCACGTAGAGAAAAGAATGTCTCAGAACCAATCATTAAAGGCTTCCCAATGGTACACGACAGTACCACCAGTTGTATCTGTCTGTATATTTTTAATGAATGTATTCCATGCTCTCCTGGGGAAAATGAATAACCATGCTTAGTTGAAAACTGCTTTTTCTTACAGGAATATTCATGAAACACAAGAGTAATTGTTTTGGTATGAACACTGCTGAAACACATGGAGAAATGTTTTGATATAAACAAGCATATTTTCTTCCATGTTCTCTCTCTCCTAATCGATAAAGTTTACGAAAGAAAACAACACTGCTTGCTGGCCTGCATGGCAAAAGCAGCAAGAAGGTAACCAAATCAATAGGGAAGTGACTTTGAACTGAGCAAGTGATTTATAAGCTGTATTTTACTATCCCTGCAAAAATATATAATTAAAAACATATGATGTACACTGTTAAAAGACAGAGTTCCACATTTCTTAACACTAACTCTGTTGCAACTTCCATTGACCTGCAGCAATACCTCTATACATTAGGTTTGTACTTGCAATAGAGAGTGGAAAAAGATGGCAGACCCTGAAGGGAAGTTAATAGGCAGTACATTGTCTTTTCATTAGAAAAGAAACTGATGAAAACCGGTCAATGAGGGATGAGGAAAATGCCTACATCAGCAATCCAGTGTTCTTCCTATGTGGGTTCATGTTAGAATCTAGAAATAACATCCGTTTCATTGTAGATTTTTTTTTTTAAATATGAAATTCCAGAGAAAAACTATGAATGAAGAAGCTAATGGTTCCTGCTGAACTGAGAGATTCCTTTGCTCAGCATTAGACGTTCAAAATGTTCAATATTCATTCAAGGGTTTACTAGTTTACCAGCCCTAAGACACACTTCCCTCAGACGTAAAACCAACAGTGCTACCCAACTGTGCCCCTACATCTATGAGCTGCTTAACAGCTAGTTAAATGTATAAAACAAAATTGAAAGATCTACAGAGGCAGTTCAAAAATGTTTCAGTTTACATTAAAAAAAAATGCGAGATTTAATAATTGTTTTAATCTAAAAGATTTTACGGTTTTTTTTTTCTTTACACTGGTCTCATTTGGTTGACCTGTCATGATGTACAATATCACTATCACAGCAATTTATCATTAATATTACTATGAGGTAATAAGATTATGGAACAGCAGATCCCATTCTATATGCTCACCCATGACCCACTTTGGCACATTCAGCTCATCGCAGCAGCGGCCTAGGAAACACTTTGGAATTTTTAACACTTAGGTTTTTCCGTTGTATATTTATAGCAAGTGGGAGTGAAAGCACAGAAACTGTCAGGAACCTGCGTTGTCAAGGACTGAATACGGATTCTTAGACTACCACAAAAATGGTCTTTTACTGTATCACATATCATAGATTTTCATCCAGTTAGCGCTTTAATGAGCTCTAAGTCAAGTATAGCTCAGGCTAAAAAGAAATCCAAAAAAAGCATCCACTACTAACATGAAGACATCAAGACATGGAAAGCTTTACTTCCCTTGGAGATGTTTGTCATAATCTTCTTAGCCGTACTGGTGTCTTGCGTGGGCTCTTTTGCCCAGAAATCATACACAGGTGAGGTTCTCAAGGTGCACTTAGGATTGACATTGCATTAAGAAGCCTTCCAGGATACAGCTTTCCCCTTTAGTCACATGGTTGGAGGGACTCCCAGGTGTAAAGTATTTCACTAACTGTGAAATGCATTATATCAACAGTAAACTAAACGGTATGGCTGATGCTGGAATCAAACCTACCTCAAAGGTAGGTTAGCACAAGAATAGCACAGTGTTTGGCAGCTATGATGAATCATAGAATCATAGAATCATAGAATCATACAGGTTGGAAAAGACCTCTAAGATCATCGTGTCCAACCGTCAACCCAACACCACCATGCCCACATAGAATCATAGAATCATACAGGTTGGAAAAGACCTCTAACAGGTTGGAAAAGACCTCTAAAATGATGGAGAGCGGCTCGGCAAGCTCCTCCGCCAGCTCCCTCAGAACCCTCGGGTGGATCCCATCCGGCCCCATAGACTTGTGAACATCCAGGTGGCATAGCAGGTCATGAACTTCATCCTCTTGAATTATGGGGGGTTTATCCTGCTTGTCGTCCCTGTCTTCCAGCTCAGGGGGCTGAGTACCCTGAGGATAACCATTCTGACTACTAAAGACTGAGGCAAAGAAGGCGTTGAGTACCTCAGCCTTTTCCTCATCCTTGGTGGCAACGTTCCCCCCCGCATCCAATAGAGGATGGAGATTCTCCTTGGCTCTCCTTTTGTCATTAACATACTTATAAAAGCATTTTTTGTTGTCTCTCACGACAGTGGCCAGGTGGAGTTCTAGCTGGGCTTTTGCCTTTCTAATTTCCTCTCTGCACGACCTAACGCGATCCCTGTACTCTTCCTGAGTTGCCTGACCCTTCCTCCACAAGTGATAAACTCTCCTTTTTTCCCTGAGTCCCAGCCAGAGCTCCCCGTTCAGCCAGGCCGGTCGCCTTCCCCGCCCGCACTTCTTGCGGCACATGGGGACAGCCCGCTCCTGCGCCTTTAAGACTTCCTTAATGAAATTATACCTCTTCTGATTGTCAGAATTCTTGATCACCCCAAACATAAACTGGATTACAATGTGTATCCTCTCTGCCATGCAGACACACTTTGTTTCATCACATCTCCAGAAAATGGCAATGCCAACTTTTTGTAATCCCAAACAAAAAGCAAAAGTGGATGGATAACCTGGTAGGTGCTTTTGCACATCTCTGTAGCCAGCACAAGGATGCTGCAAGCCCTGACATGGATGTGGATGCTGAGAGAAAAAAATCAGCACAGAAGAGTCTCTCTGTCATGTGCTCTGGAGAATACTAAAGAGCAATGCGGATACGGCCATTATGACTGCAGTTAAGAGTGTGGCTGAGAACCCACACCTAGGAGAAATGGGCTCCAGGGATTACGTGGTGGTTAGTTAATTTCAAAGCTATCAGTCATTGTCATTACAGTGTGAAACAGGAATGACTGTCTGTAGCCAAAGGTGAAACAAATTTAGAAAGCACTAGCAAATATCTATTTCAAAAGAAAGGTCTGGATCAGAGTTCTGTAACTTATGTACAGAGGATAAAAAAAAAGGAAGACAGCAGGATTTTGGAATTTCTCTTTCCATTGGACACCCATTTCCACTTTAATACTACACTGGGACAGGAATTCCTCAAAGTTAGATCAACATAGAAAGAATAACTTTATCAGCATGCGTTTCTAAACTCTTTGATGAATGGAAGAAAAGTCAGCTGCCACTCAAAGCTTCAGATCTGGAAGATAGGGCATTTAGATATGCCCATTTTCTATAATTTACTGTTGAACTGCATTTCAAAACATGCTTTTTAGTATTCACACATTCCCTCTGCTTTCATGTATTTGCATTAAAAAGAAAGACTGACTGTCCTTCCTATGTAGTGTGGAGACACCCAGTGGAAAAAACAAAGTAGCAAGGATTTAAATGACACTATGGTAACACAAGCTGCTAAGAAAAATCATCTGTATTTCTTATTTATGCTGCGATTCCCAACAATTCGAGTGTTGCCTCTTGGCTATTAACTGTGAGACTAAGAAGTTCTCATTTAAAAATCTTCACAATCAATACCTGAAATAAATGATACTTTTCAATCTTCCCAATAGCAATTTCTTCTTTGAGAATTCTCTTTCTTCTGTGATTTGGAAGAAATAGAAGATTATATAAAACTACAGATGAATTAAACCTCATACTTTTTCTTTTTTAACAATCATAAAAATCTCCACAAAATGTTTTAGTTTTATATTTTGAATAAAGATTTCATTTTTCATTCTATTTTCTGATCCGATTTTATCTTCCTTTCCTTGAAATGTACTGTAATGCTGAAATAGGAAAACAATTTAACAGAAAACATATGCATGCAACTTACTTGGGTGACCCAGAAAGGGCAACTTACTAGCTGCTCTTCTGTGTAGAAATCAATAAATTTCCTATTTTAAAGAAACATTTTGCTTAAAGTAAGAACTCCTTTATTGTACGTCTTGTGACTAATGAGATCCTCACAAATCTTTGTAGATGTAGCAGAAGAAATAGTTTAAAAGACTTAGTTCACATCTCCCTAATACTTTTTAGAATTTTTTTTTTTAATTGGACAATCATTACTCAGAAAAATGGTAGAGTCCAAATTCTTCTTGCATTATGTTATCTCCTACACTCTTCATCTGACCAGTGCAGCAGATGAAAAACAAGGAAATAATTACAGCTCCACAATTCTGCAGGCAAGCCAACACCAACCTAATGTCCTAGCAACACATGTTTTTCATAAGACATTACACATCAGCTGGATTAATGGATCAAAATTTTGTCCCTCTTCTGATGTGAGAGAGGCAGAAGTGTTTCGAGCAGAAGCCAGCTCTGTGTGCTTTATTCCAGCTGAGAGCTTTCTATCAACAGAACAATTCTCTACTGATTAATTACAGCCAGCATCTGGCTCCTTTATATCACCTGAACACTAAAAGATGTCAGATCAGTGTGGAGATATCTGTCCTTTCATGTAGCAGTTAGTGAAACCAATACTACAGGATGTAGTAGTTAATTATTACATACTATCTATGTAATTCTTTGAATAAATTAATGGTATGAATCATAGCATTAAGTGCCACTAGAAATGATTGATAGAAAGGAATAGCAGATTAATATAAAACAAAACAAACAAACAAAAAAGACAATAGAGCTTCACATTTTACTTGCTATTTCCTGTTAATTTTGGATATTTAAGTATCTTAACGTTCTTTGACTAATTTACTTTAAAGGAACAAGACCTTTAAAGGTCAAGGTCAGGTTGGACAGGGCTCTGAGCAACCTGATCTAGTTGAAGATGTTGATGAGGAAATGGCCTCAAGTTGCGCCAAGGGAGGTTTAGACTGGACATTAGGAGAAATTTCTTTACTGAAAGAGTGGTCAGGCCTTGGAACAGGCTGCCCAGGGAAGGGGTTGAGTCACCATCCTTGAAAGTATTTAAAAGACGTGTAGATGAGGCGCTTAGGGACATGGTGTAGTGGGCATGGTGTGTTGGGTTGACAGTTGGACTCGATGATCTTAGAGGTCTTTTGCAACCTTAATGATTCTATGATTCTATGATTGTATGTCCCTGCCCACAGCAGAGGGGTTGGAATAGATGACCTTTAAAAGGTCCCTTCCAATCCAAACTATTCTATGATTCTAAGATGGACATGGGAACACTTTTAATAAAGTCTTTTTCCAAAATGGATTTGTTAAAAAAGCATACATGTTTCATCAAAATTAGTATTTTCTAAAGCCACTTGGAATAATCCAGTGTAAACCTTCAGCTGACATTTTTGGAGAACCATTCAGAATAGTTCAGAGATCTTTTTTTTTCCTGAATAACAATAGCCAGTTTAGAGATTGTTGTGTAGAATTATATTTGGTTTTCTTCTTCATATTACCTGGCACTTTTTGAAAATTTGTTATTATACTACTGCATCATACAGTACTAACAGATCCTTCTCAAACTCTGCAGTCAAATTAAGTTTTCGCTGTTTAAAATAATTGAGGAAACAAAATTTGTTGTTAATACATATTATTTACCCTTTTTGTTAATAATTTATGAATGTATAGAATTATACAGAACAGCACAAGTCTATGGACAGATCCTTGTGGGACTTCCTGAGTAACTTCATCATGAACATGTGTAATTTCTTCCTTATACCTCTTTTCAAAAAAATAGTATTTCAAATACTCTTCTAACCATCATTAAACAGCAGCAATAATTCTTTTTCAATGATCCTTCAAATGTATGTACATTTGGAAAAAGCAGATCTAAATCTTAATGCATATGGTTTTCTCTCTGACAACTTGATAGGGGAAAACACAAAGGTAAGAGTATTATTTAACTACAATTCCATTAAATATAGGTCTTGTCTCTTTCAATAAGCACAGGTAATCACATATTCAGTAAACTTTTTAAATTGCCATTCAATATAAAATCATTTTAAGAGAGATATGCAAAACCTTACTCTATATGACTAAAACTCAACAGATTACACTAGCACTGCAGCTTTACAGCTGGATCTCTAGACACCCATTACATTTTGTGAGCTGTTTGTACTGTAGCTTTTGATATTCTTAAAGGATTGACGGCATCCATTTCCTTTCAAATAAGGTCGTTTTCAATTTAGCAGCATTCAGCAACCTGCAAATCTGAGTCTGCAAGGCACTCTTAAGAATATCACTTTCAGACGATGGATGTTTTCCAGGTGGTTTTGCAGAGAACCATGAAATGCAGCTGCTACAAAACCTTTGATGAGACGTAAGTAGAACAACATCAAAAGTGCACTTCTTTCTGAGCAAATACATGAAAGCGTAAAACTAGCTGACAGTGTCACAACATGGAATTCATTTTAACTTGCAGACAGAAACCAAGAGGAAAGATTATTTCTATGGCCATTGCTTGGAGCATGGCCTACACAGTATAAAAACACAGAAACAGATTTTTAACTCCATCATTATATAATTAGACACAAAGCAAAAATTTAGCCTTTCAAATAGAAATATATACACACACACACATATATATATACGTATGGTATCATAAATCATGATACTAACTTCTCTAAAATTTCTTTTCACTGCAACTAGCAAGGTGCATAAACAAAATTCACAATGCCAACTCTCCTCGCAGCCTCACCCAGCCTCCTAAAAGGTACAGCAGCTGGTATGGACAACAATGCTCAGTAAGCCTAAGGCAAGTACAGTATACTTATACTCATTTATTTAGTTTGTTAAAAACCACATCAGTCTAAGTGTTTCATCAAACATTTATAAAAAACACTGGCTGCTATATAAAAGGTCACTTCTCTAGGCAGAAATAATTGATTCCAACTTTATTATATGTTTAAGTTCCTAGCATATATTTCTTTATATCCTTTATAATTTTGTTCGGAAGATGGAAAGTTTAGATGACAAAGCCACCTTTCTGAATTCCCTATGCACATTTGGACCTGGTAGAGTTGTCTCAGTGATGTATAGAGATGGACCAGATAATCTTATCTGTAATTAAAAATAATTTTTAAAACGTCTGTTCCCAAAGAAAACATAATATAGTAATTATCATTGGAGGTATACTATTGAGAACACATTTCTTCAACTCACAGGACAAGACTCTGTGGGGGAACATATATTTAAAAATGAATGCCTTGACACAGTAAACTTGCCAGTGAATATTTCACCAAATTTGAATGCATCAGGCTTTATTTTGATCAGCATTTGGGACCATTCTGATGTATGAGAGGAATCTGAAACATGTTTACCTGAATTCTTACAGAAATTGATTCCTAATTACAGAAAAACAAAAGAATTTCACTTTTTAATGTATGTGTGGTTTATTGCAAGGAGAAAATTGTTGCTAGTGCAGCCACAAGTGTATGTTCCACACCAAAGACCAGTAAGTTTTAGTTATTTTTTCAATATCTGGGTATTTTGTATATTTTGTTTATTTTCACTTTAACACATATCTTCATTCATATTTGCTCTTCACTATCACTGCAGTTGTAAGTACTTTATTCTATTTTGGTCCACTAAACTCCATCAGTATTTTGCAGTGAAAAAAAACAATTTTATTGGGCTTAGAAAACCAAAAAAAGTTTCATTTCAGTGCCATTATAAAGACATTTCAGATCTGTTATCTTGCAAGAATTTCTTCCAATAAAAACAGAAACTGAACATACTCAGTCATCTACTAAATCACAAAGTCTTGGCAGAGTTTCACGAGCTCTCTCCCTTCTATTGCCACTATCCTCGGGTACTGTTAGATCTCCTGGCAACATCCTTGCCAACACACAGTGGTCTCACAGCCATTCATGAGTTTCTCTTTCTGGTCAAACTCATTCATTTCAGCTTTTTCCTTTCATGGTTCTTACAGAACAGCCACAAGAGCAAAAGAGTCCTCGTCCTAGGCTTGGCACGCATATCCCTTTACTCTCGTCTATATGAACTGGTTTTACTCCTTGTTATCCTACTACCCTATCTGGAATTTCTAAAATATTTTTTGGGTTTGGGCTCTGTTTTTTGTTTTGTCTTATTTTTTAAGAACCTCCATCATAGTGATACTTTAGTTCACAAGACATGTAACCAATTATTGGTATGGTTTAATTGAGTCTTGTATCTGTGACAACTTTTCCATCTGATTAACTTTTCCAAGCTGACCCCACTCACGCGCATATATACAGGGAAATTTGGCTGACACAACAGGATTTCCACCTGCATATCTGCTATCATAACTGTCATTCACAAGGCGCTTGTGAATTTTTGTGCATTTTACACAAACTTTTTTGCAAGCTGAAAAATAAGCGTCCCATTTACAGTGCTAAGCAATGACAAAAGGCAGTGAAGAGGATATAACCTTTAGACCAAAGCTGCAAAGTAGCATAGAAGCACAGCAATGTATTTCAGAATGCTATCCAGAAGGATGACTTTAATATTGTTATTCTATGTCTGTTCGTTATCAGAAAAATGTCTATTGTCAGTATCATAAATGTTCAGCCTGCCTCCGGAAAACTATATACAAAGCACTTCTTGATGAGCACAGAGGGAATTTTTTCCTTGTTGCTATAGGATATTTACACTTTCAAGGATGCCCGGATTGGAAGCAGCACTTAAAATATATCAGCAATATTTCTTTGACATCTGTCACACACATTTCAGCACAGTTCTTTCCAACAACACATTCTCATGAATCATCTACTTAAAATCTACCTCATGTGCCAAAGAGATGGTGATAATGGAAACCTGACAGTTTTTTGGATTTGTTACACTGATGAAACCAGGCGATATGCTGAGACAAGTCCAAGCACCTATAGTGAAGGAGATGGAATGATACAGTTGAATTCCATCTGTGCTACAATTTGGCTTTTCCACATGATAAACTAAATTATTCACATTACTTTCCATTCCACACCAGGTTAGCCACTCAATCACCACTGACCATGTTAAAAAGTGGGGAATGTCAGTTCTAATCAGGTAGACTAAGCTTGTTGGTAGAACCCCAGCAGGTCCAGCAATCAAGGAGAGAGCAACAAAGACATTTAGATTCAAGAAGATACAAACACATTTACCCTCAGTTCAGAGGCTATCACCAACCTCACCTTATCTGCTAAGAAGCACCCAAAACACATTTGAAAAAGACTTTGTTACTAAGTAATTTTAAATTTTCTAGTGAAAATCCTTAAAGTGTTATAAGAACTTAGCATAAGAATCGCTGCATTAAGCCAGCCAGCCAACTCAGTATCCTGCCTCCAAGAGATACCAAGAGTGGATGTAAAGGAAAAAAATTGAAAAATAACTTGGAATGGTAATTCCAAAGTATACTCTCCCAACCTCCACCAGTTTGCAGCTCAGACTTCTTGACCCAGAGGCAATATCTTTGTGCTTCCCCATCCTTTAAGAATTCTTCTTTCACAAATTTGCATAGCCACTTTTTGAATTCACATAAAATCTACAGTATGATAGAAGAGTTCCACAGCCTAACCGTATGGTGAAAACCACACACAGTTTTTTGTAAACCTGCCACTTGCAACTCTTTTGTGCCAAAATGGATGAAACTGACTGGAGTGACTTCGGCAGTGCATGCTGTAATGGAACTATTACAGCATGTAATACACACAAATTATCTATCAGTAATTTAGAGATGATTCTTGCAATGAAAACCTTTTGAACATAACCTTCCAGGATACAGTTAGATAAATGATGCCACAGACGATCTGCACATTTAGTGAATAACTGGATCACTATCCTTGAGATTATGAAATTAACCGCATCTGCACCTGCCAAATCAGTGAATGCATATGCATTAACCACAGACTGAAATAAATAGAGACGTGCAAGCTGCAAATTCTTTTAGCAAAGAGACTGATGAGAGAAGGATAGTGTGAAAGGTCACTTTAGTGAAGATAAAAAAGAGGATATTCATGTTTGAAATGTATATCTAATGAGTCCCTCACATTACATCTAAAATGCTTTCATGAAAGAGCATCATTACAATGGGCGTCTTCAAATAACACTAAGGGCTGACATTTTTACCTTACCTTATTGACTATTCATTCTATAATTTTCTCCGTAATTGTTATTTTACAATACAGCCCACAAGTAGCAAGGTCTTTCATAGATGTACTCTTGAAGTTCAGTATCACTTACATGAATATATGCTCTGCCTTTTAACAGTTGTTGCCAGGTTTTGTTTGCTTGGGTCTTTTGACAATTTTGATATTGCTTCTGCCATTGAGTTTGCAATGATGCAGTGAGAGCATGACAATCAAATTTTGTTGCTCTATAAAATTCTGAAATCCCAAGATGCAAACTGAAGTCCATTATCTGTAATGATACCCTCTGGAAACATATGCTGGGCAAGCCATGCCATGGGAGAAGTTTCCATGACTGCATGAAAAAGATCTATTTATTAATTGGAAAAGCAACAAACTATCACAAGGTATACTTGATTTGTTTCATGCCACCCCACTCTTGCTAATTTGCTGGAAACCTATTGCAGATACTGCATTGGCTTTATTGTTTTTAATGCCTAAAACTATCTGATCTGTAATGAATTTGCTTTGCAAATGAGATTAACTTGCTGGAGAAGGTCAAATATAGATTGTCCATGAGGGCCTGAAAAGTCTCCATTTTTCAGACTTTTTTCCCAAGTTTTTCACAGAAAGGAACAGCACATGCAAAAGTGACCTGGAAAAGAACTTGTGGTTTTCAGATAAGAATAAGTACTAGCATTAAAAAGAGAGGCAGAAACGTAGTTATTTTCTGTACCCAGAACCACCATAATTTTGTATGCATGATGACAGCTATTGATAATTATCTGTTAGTTATCTATACATATACACTGATATTTATACTGTTCTTGCATGTCATTTATCAAATGTAGGTTTTACACAACATGGCCACTAAGCTCCAAACATTCCAATACATTTAGAACCAAAGTCAAAACGCAGTTTAAAGTGCTAGCATTAGCTGTGAACTAAGCAAATTCCCTAAGAAGAGATGGTCTTCACAACCAAGGGGCAATGCACACAATGTAGATTTTATATTTCTTTCATTCATTTTTATGGTACAGTTATTTTATTTTACTTGTTGTTAATTTGAAACATTATGACCACTGTATTCTACTTATAAATTACTCCACCTTAATTTAAATACAGCTGCTTCAAGTCATTCTTTCCAAGAAGCCAATAAAAGCAATTTATAGAAACAAGAACGAAAGCACTATCTGTCACTTAATTTATAAAACTTAGGTTTTCCTTTAGTGTCATATTTTTAATTGGATACATCTGTAATTTATTTATTTTTACCCCAAGAGAAAATGTATCATAAAATGGCTACATATTAATGATGAATACATCATTCAATGCAGAACAGTCTCTTTGACATATGACGCTGATCATAGAGGTTCTTGAAGTTGGTGCAGTGAGTGAAACTAGTGCACCAGTAATGAATTAGCACCAGGATATCAGCCAAGAGATGCCCACAAACTCTTTGCTATGCCATGCTGACCTTAATATTATTAAAACAGTGTTTGTCTGTGAATAAAGTTAACTGTTTTTCCAAATGTCTAGGTTAACAACAGACAGAACTCCCTAGATTCTGTATTATAAACACTGAATGCAACACTAGTAAGAATAATAGTTTAAAAGGCTTCGTCTAGAAAACATAATTTATGCATTTTTTGTATACTCATCTCATTATAATAACCTCTTCTAACCTTGAAATGCACATTTTTTTCAGTTTGCATTATTTCCATCTGAAAGATTTGAAAAATTGATCCTGGGGATAATTTTTCACTAGTCTGGGACCTAAAGTTTCTTATCCTCAGATAGCTCTGTGTGTTCTGAGAAACTAAAGAGTTCATCATATACGAAAAAAAATATATACACAAAATTGGGATACTTTTTTCCTGAACTACAGAAAATAACATCTAAAGGTCTTGGGGTCACTGCATAATCCTTCTTACCTCCCTGAATTTGTTTTATGTGCCACAGATCCTTTGGAATGAAATCAAAGCAGGCTGCTACCACTTTATCTTGGAGGGATACGTCATAAAATCATTCCTCTCTTTTTATCCATAAATTAAGCCCATGGTATCTTCACACAAGTCTGTCTCTTCTTGTCTCAGGTGAGGACTGCATAGGGTCCCTTATTTAGACAAGTATCATCTTCTCACTTCCCACCTGCCCTCTACATTATTCATGACAGACACACGCCATAAAGAAAATTTCAGGGTCCAGCTCATTTTCACAGAAAACACAAGTCCTCTCGGGAACTGTGAGGCATTTCTAACTCCTTTCAGTTCACTGCTACACGGGAAAGCTTTTGCTTCCTTAAGAGACATCATATTGCTTCAGAAAGACTAAAATACTAATTGTCTGAATCAACCAGTTTGCTATGCACCTGAGTCAGTTTTAACACATAAGGTGTCATTTTGACAGTCACCAATGTTGATTGCCCAGCCTGTTATACGGTCAACACTACAGTGAAAGGGGCCAAACATCTGCAGTTCTCATTAAGTTTTGCAGGAGCGATGGACAATTAGAATTTCTGATAAACAAGTGCATATTTTCCCAAGTACCTGGAAAAGGGAATCTCCAAAGAACATTCACTATGTGTTTTCATTTTAAATATAGAAAAATTTGTTAGTATTTGAGGAAGATGCAAAATATAGAAGATCAGATATACCTCCTCTGCCCAAAAATGTATTTTGTGGAGGATTTTGCCCAGAAGAGATCCAATTTTCTCACACGGAAGTAGATTAGCTCATTAAAAGGAAATTTTCTTAAGCATTATATATTCTTGATCCCAATTTTGTAAAGGTTTGGAAATGTCCAAGAAGTAAGAAATTCTCCTCCTTCCCATCCTCCCTCCAAAAACATAAAACACTAAGAGAATCTATTGGGAAGCAATGTCTAGAACTATATGGCTTCTGGATCAAACAAACAGTTGATGGATTGCACACTTTAAAATCACTAACTAATGAAGTGAAGGTCATCACAAATTAAAAACTGAAGCTAAGCTGTACATTAGAAACTAACTATTGCCAAGACTATAGATCAGACTGTGCAATATGGAATCTGTGGAATCCATCTGGCTAGTGCACAAGAAAAACTCCATCTTCTTTGGTACTTATCAAGTCAGATGATTCTACAGAACTGTGAAAGTTCTCTCAGGTTTTTTTCAAGATACAAAGTACTGGAGACATATGCTTTCAAAGGCTGCCTAGACAAAACCCACAATTTTAGAACAGAAGGGCTATTGGAGGTAATTCAGTTTATGGTATGCACCAGGGCTGAAAGTGAAAAAGCTAACCTCTATCCAGAACTACAACCATTTCTCCAGAATGTATTTTAAGGAATGATGCAGCTATGAAAAAGTTAATTAACACAACATGTCTCCTGCTCTACACCAAGGACATAGAATCCGCTATATTTATAACCAGCTCTATAGGAACAGTTTTGTATACATTTCATTCTGACCCTCCAGGTCAAATTGCAAAACATAAGGAATTTTTTTTTGAAAACTATGAGAACTTGAAAAAAAAAGAAAAAACCAAGGAAGAGGTTGAAAGCAAGCATAATTATTGACACGTAGATTTTCATATAGACTAGTACATAAAAACATAACACTGCCTGTTCCAGAAAGAGATCCAATTGTTTAATGCACTTTATAGAAGGTTACACATTTTTTTAAAAAGTATCAAAAATAAAAATAAATGTTTTCACAATCACTTTACACTTCTATGAGAGCCCCTCTCATTGTCTTTAATGTGGTACAAATCTCACCTATTGAGGTCTTACCTTTCTTTAGTAAAACTACCTTAACTACAGTGGCTGTTCCTATGAACACAAGCCCTTAGACATCTATATGCTTTTCTACACATGGAAGAGTACACTATAAGCTAGGGACGACTTTACAGTGCACTCACCAGTCCATCCTACTTACATATTTCCTTTTTCCCTCACAAAGTCGCTATGCATAAATCTCCCTAGGCTGGAAACAATCTGTGCCCCCATATGCTACAAGCTTTGTGTGTCCTTTCCCATATTCCTGTTGACTTCTACTACTCTCTTTTCCTCTCCTCTTCACATTGCAAGAGCGCCCTATAATCTGCATTATAACCTTCTGCGTATCTACTAGACACTATTCTTAATTTCTCTATCTCTTTCAGATGAGACTGGGTTGTTTTTTTTGGTTTTTTTTTTTGAGCTTGCATTCTTGCATCATTTGGTCAAGAACTCCCACCACCTATCTCAGAGCTGTGAATGTATTCTAATCATAGGGGAAATGAGTTCACAGATTAATCTCCACACTAGTTCCTAACAGACTTTTTCACACATCATGGTGGGTAGACCCAACATCCTTGAGATTTTAGTATCTGTCTTTACTTGGGAGAGTTTTAAAAGTAAAGTAACACGAACATTTGAAGATCACATCTGAAATCCACTAGCAGATATATGTGCTTACTCAATGCTTTTCTAGGAATTTCTTCAGATTTGGAGCCACATGAGTATATTTCCTCTTCATCTTAAGTTCAAGTCCAAGGACTTGCTCCTCTAAGATCAAATATATGCAAATTATAACTTTTTTAGACATTTTTCTTGCTCTTGTTCCCACATGTGAAAAATGAGAGCGGTGCCAGACTGATGTTTGTAGTAATGAAAATCAATGCATTCTTTTTTCGTCTTTTCTTACAGTAAGTTTCTAGCACACAGATATTTTTATATGTGATATTAGTTCACTTCCTTGTTTCAAATGTATGAGGTATATTTGATAAAGACTAGAAGCCACCTGCATCAACTGCTACCTGAATAACTGTTTTGGTAGGTTCATAGCTGTGTAACTGACATCAGAGCCTTTCCCCAAGTCTCTGTAGAATGAACTTCAGCTACATGGATCATAAGGATGCTTCTAAACCAGAGTCACTTTTCAAAAAGCAACCAATTTTCTATGCAGTTTTTGCCACTTTTTAAGTTATTTCTAAAAAACATTTCACCCATGTCTAGACCTACTACCCACTGCTGACTCATCTTCAGGTGCCCCTTATAGCTGCCTCCAGCCAGTCCCAATAGTTCTCACTAGAAAATCCAGCATGCCTTGACGTATCTTTTGAATAAAAAGAACTGCTTGAGAATTATCTGATGATTTCTTCTGAACTACCTTGCATCACATCCTCTACAGGACCTACGAACAGCTCTACTAGGCAACTTTGAAGGTAATCTAACAGAACATCCATCGAGATAAAAACCACACACACAGCTGGCTAAACACCAATAGGTTTGCAAATTATGGATCTAGAGACACTTGCTATTATTTCAGTAGGAGTTTCAAGTGGCTAAGGGATATAGGGCTGAATTTTTTTCCCCTATTGGTCCAATACAATTCCTAATACATGAACAGCTTGAGTAATATCTTGAGAACTAGAGAAGCATTAATATATTCTTGATCCAAGTGGATGCTAAGCATTAGTATCTTCCCTAAATAAGGTAAATGCAGTAGGGAGAACATGATGACAGTGTTAAAGTTAACGACCCAGTGCAATAGTATTTAAAATAGATTTGGCGCTAGCTTAATGACATTAATTGCTACATTGGACAAACTGAAGAACAATGAATACATTGTCCCTGAAAGTCCTGAAGCAGCATCTTTTCCATTATCTTAAGGATGCAGTGACATTGATGATCTTCAGGTAACTGGAACTTTGAGTGTACTTTGTTTGTCCTGCTACATCAGCTAACTATGAATTATTAATCTAAGCAGTCCTCAAATTATTTTTTCCATATTCTGTGAAGTATCTTTAACAAGGCAATCTGTCTCTTTCCTTAATCATAGCAATATTGGACAAAGACTATTACTATTTTGGGATAAGATGGTAAGACAGGAGAGAGAGAGAGAGATGTCATCTAGCACTACTGCCCTAAGATGACTGGCATTCAGCTTAAAATATATGTACTCTTCCCTTTTTTAAAAAAATTCATCATGAAGGAACTAGCTTTGTCAGAAAGCACCAGTAGCCATTCCCCCAAAAGTAACCACACATACCTCAGTTCCGCCATGGTCAAGACAGTCTGGGAAGTGTACGGTCTTTTTTAATGTGACGTTTCAAGATGATTTAGAGTAGTTGCACTGTGGTCCTCAAGCACCTATCACTGAGTACCACTGCAGTCTCATGCTACCCATAGCCATCTGAAAAGCCTGTGGTGAGCTGGTTTTGGGTTTTTTTTTCCTTGGTTCTTTTTTTTTTTCCCTACAGTCTCAGGCTAAGTATATCAATAAATACATTGACCCTCAGACATTCCTCCCTCAAGACTATCTAGCTCTCCTGGAAGCTCAAGCAATGCATGAGAGTTCCCGTAATTCCTCCAGAGGCCCAGAAAAAAAGAATGAGTAGACTAAAGAAAAAAAATTATAAATAGCACTGTCTTGCTAACCTCCGTGCAATCACAGGAAAAGACAGACATGGTAGCACTGAACTAAGTCAGAATTCTATAAAACAAAAACGCATCATGGCTGATGGCATATAGATCCGATTTGGTTAACAATAATAAAAAAAGATATGTAAAACAGGATATATGCTAGGAGAGTATGAATCAGACTTCACATAACCTGACTGCTATCACAGCCATCAGATATTTAAAATAGAATCCTTGACAAAAGGAAAAAAGGAAATTATTAGAATAGGATTTCCCATGATACAATTAACATGGTCAGATTAAAATGTCCTATTTTCATTTAAGAGGGTCTAAGGACACATACTCACTAATGAAATAGATAATATAATAAATCAGATAACTTTGTAGAATAAAGACAATACTCATGCCTTTTTAATTAGATAAAGATTTGCATGAAAAATAAAAATAAAACCAAAAACCTTATTTTATTTTCTTCGCTGCATTAGATGGAACAAACAGATATAAAAAAGTAGAAAAATCTGTATTTGCTCAGATCTCAGAAAGCACAATTTTTAATAAAAATTTCTTAGAAAAAAAATCAATATAGTTACCTTTCATGTCAAGTTCCTAGACTCTAGCTCATTTTTCCACTTTCTTCATAAAATCAGTCAAGTTTGTATATAGGACTATCTACACATTGTTTGAGCGACAGAGATAGGAAGTCTTTTAATCACATCCAAGGTCATAGAACTGAAGTGGGGAACAAGTCTTCCAGATTTTTTCTGCTTACACTATCATATTATGTTCTCTTTTTGCAAGCATTATCTCTTAAGGGAAAGAATCTGCTGTCAGCAACTGCAGTATTTTCTGCTAAGTCATTTCACCACCTTGCAAAGACATTTGAAAACATAAAAGTGATTTACAACAACATTTTACAACAAAATGCTGCACTAGTTATATGAGAGATGAGCACAATATATCAATATGCGAAGAGTAGAAAAGCTCCTGCAACAATATTAGCAACAAACTATAGGAGCTCCACAGAGTCACAGCAGGCCTAGGAGCTCAAAGACCTTATGATTCCAAATAGTAATACATTCAGATGAAGCAGTGATCAAGCTTAAGAACTCTGTAAAGACCCTGTGAAGACCCTATCTGAAGAATTACAAATTAGAAAAATTAAACTGCCTTCACAATATAGTTGTGAAAATTGTCTCTATAACACACATGTAGTAACCTCTTCAGCCAATAGAGATTGTCTTGGTTTCAGCTGGGATAGAGTTAATTTTCTTCTTAGTAGTTGGTATAGTGCTGTGTTTTGGATTTAGTATGAGAACAATGTTGATAACACACTGATGTTTTAGTTGTTGCTAAGTAGGGCTTACATAGCCAAGGACTTTTCAGCTTCCCATGCTCTGCCAGGTGCACAAGAAGCTGGGAGGGAGCATAGCCAGGACTGCTAACCCAAACTGGCCAACGGGGTATTCCTCACCATATGACGTCATGCTCAGTATATAAAGCTGGGGAAAGAAGGAAAGGGGGGGACGTTCAGAGTTATGGCGTTTCTCTTCCCAAGTAACCATTACACATGATGGAGCCCTGCTTTCCTGGAGATGGCTGAACACCTGCCTGCCGATGGGAAGTAGTAAATTAATTCCTTGGTTTGCTTTGCTTGCATGCGCAGCTTTTGCTTTCCCTATTAAACTGTCTTTATCTCATCCCATGAGTTTTCTCACTTTTACCCTTCTGATTCTCTCCCCCATCCCACCACGGGGGAGTGAGCAAGCGGCTGCGTGGGGCCGGCTGGGGTTAAACCACAACATAGATATACTTTTTCCTTGTACTAGCCGGTAGAAGCCACAACATAGTCTTAAAGAAACAAATTAGTTACTGATGAAGGCTCAAAGACCCACAAAGACATTTACTTCAAAGGGAGTGTCTGCAGACTTCAGAGGAATAACTCTGAAGATGGCTTGAGTTTTCAGTGCCATCCACACCAGCAAGGAGACATAAGTAGCTGCAGCACACACATAAACAACCACTTGCACAGAAAACACTTTCCTTCTCCCTTGTTTCTATATTTTATTTCTTATTGATATGCTTCCTCTAGTTTCTGCTTGTCCTAACTATTTTGTACTTGCCAGTGGCTAGACACACAGATGCCATAAAATACTGAAGGAATTAACTGCTGAGGTGAGGATAAGTGCATAATTTGCACGGTATCTATTACTACAGATGACATATTGCAAAGGAGATCTACATTTCAGGGGACAGAAGTTTTAGGAAGCTCAGCAAGAGGAGGCGGGAAAAAAAAAAAACAACACAACACCAAAAACAACACCCCCAAAATTACAGAAAGACATAAGGAAGCTCATTTTATGATGAAGTACTGAGGTGATTATGGATCCCCACAATATCATTAATACAAATTCTCTGGGACAAAAATCACACAATAGAAGTAAAGTTCTTTTGTTCTCACAGTTAATACCTATTGAGTCTATTCTGAAGCAGTTACATTTTCAGTGTACCAGCTGCACAGAGGGAAAGTTTATGTGATGAAATGGAAAGGGCTGCAATCCCTGTTCTGTCCCTTTTAATTCTGGATTTTCAAATGACATGAGGAACCCAGGTGGAAAGATATGCTCTGCATGTCTGGCCATGTGGCAGAGAGGAAAATGTAATTGATTATTCTTATTAAGGAAACTGGTTTTGCCAGAAGTATCAAGTTTATTCAGTTTCATCCTTAAAATGAAATATGCAGTGTAGTTAAATATTCTATCTTTATTTTATACACAGCTTGAGCTGAATATAAGTATTTCAATGATAGTAATAATGAAAAATGCAATATTAACTTAATTAGAAAATCAATGGAAAGAGAGGGAAGGATGCTGCGGTCAAAAACTCAGATCTTTAAATGCTGATAATCCATACACTTTCACTGCTTCTGTCTATAAAAATGTTAAGAGTTGCCTCGAGACCATCAAAAAGGAACAATGGCTACAGAAAGACAAATATATTCAACATTAAGAGATTCAAATAATGGCTTCAGAGAGCGAAAGGAACAAGATGTCTTCCAGTTTTTCTTTTGTATCAGTCTAATAATAAATTACACTTCTGTGCTTAATCACTCTTTGCAGAAACATTACTTTGTGGGTACCCAAATACTGTATATATTCAGACACTGGATATGTTATCATTGTAGTATTTGTAAATGTATCAGAATCTGCTGAAGCTAAGGTTCAAGAAAGATACGTAACCATAAGAGCAATTTACCCAATGAAAGAAACCCTCAGATTTTATATTGTTGGTAAGAAAACACTCAGAAGAGACCTCTACATTTGTGTCCCCAAAGGACACATGCTTTTCATTAGTATATCAGGAATCTACTATTTTGCTATGCAAAATAGGTAATTTACTATCAAATTATGCAATTTCCATGCAAAATCATAGATTGCATAAGCTACTATTAAATTTTTTTTTAAAAAAATTTATTAGTGACGTCAGGAGTCATCTGAAAAACTGCTTTAGAAAATAAGCCTTAGGTAAAAAAATGCAAAATCAACACATGATGCTGTCAAGCGATGAAACATATCTGAAATTTGAAGGCAACAGTGTCACTTTTCTATGCACTTTTCTGCTAACCCAAAGTAACAGAAGGAACTTTAAGAAGCTATTAGTGAAGTTTCTGTCTCTTCAGAACAGTGGTAATTGACAAAAGAAAGCAACCTGACAAAATACAGCTCACTGGTTCCAGAACTTAGATTCTGCCTCTCAGCATTAAACAAGTGAAGTCTGATGGGACCAGTCACATTGCAGCAGAAGAGCAAGTGATGGCCAAAACTACTCTCTCTATTGATTTTTTTTTTTTTTTTAAAAACCTGCTCTCAGGAGCATGTTTTGAACAGCTTCAAGAGGAGAATCTGTAAACAAGCACTTTCTAAATTCTATTAGCCTAATAAAGCACTGTAATCTATTGTGAGTTCAATTATTTGGAAGCTTCCCTCATACCATTTTAATTTTCATTTCTCTGATCAGAGATTCAGTGATTCATGTACCTGGCTACCAGGAAAGAAAATGGAAGAGAATCTTGTAACATAAAGGATGGAGAAGACTCTGTGAATGAGTCTTTTTTGAAATTGAGAAACAGGGAGAATAGAGAGCCAAAATGTTCAGGGTGGAAGTATAAGCCCAAAGGACCAATTCTCTTTACCCTTTCTCTCTCCTTTGTAATGACTTAAAATTATGAAAGGTTTAAAGGCTGCAGAAAGGATCTTCAAGTTAAGGAAATACCCAAGAAAATACAGAACTTCATCACTAACTCTCTCCTGCTTACCTTGCTGCCACGCATCTGGAAACTTTCTGCACAGTGAACAAAAGCAGCTGTCTCAAGCCTGGTATCTTTGTCCTTCTTGTTCTCTGGTGGCTATATGAACAGCCAAATACTGATCTCTTCTCCTTTTTTACGTATCAGGGAATGCGAGTGGTGTGTTGGGTCAATAGTAAAGGCTAGCCTACAGGGTCACGTTGTAGGTGGGAAACATTCAGGAGCACCTTCTCCATGTATCATTTAGATAACTTTAATAGATAATGTAGCCTTGCTGCTTTGGCAGCATTTGAAGTTCGACTGAAGTATACGCTTAAAAAGAAAGTTAGCCATGGGAGGACCTTTTTGTTTAAAATGCTTGCATTTTCACGCTGGTGCCTGACTTCACTCTCACAATTAACTTGAACTGATGCTTACTGGTTCTCGGCAAGACCATGTCACACAATGGGACCATGCAGTACATTATTATCTCGCCTTAGAAACAAGTTAGACAAACTCTGCCAAGGCAGCATGTGGAAACTTCTGTTAATGATGAAAAAACTGAAGCTGTAACACAAACAGAACGAGAGAAGCAAATATTCCAGAAGCCTAATGACTGCTTCTAAGATCTACAAGAAAGGCTGCAGATCTGCAGCAGCAAGGTAAGCAGGAGGCAGCAATGATGACTGGAAAGTCTCTAAAAGGAGTTCCAGGCATCATATGCTTTGCTAGAGCTCTTTCCAGTACCTGATGTCAAACACTTCAAAGAGAAGTATGAGAGATACCATATGAGATAAATATGGGAATAAGCTACTTCAGTCAAACATCTCAGTTTAATTCCTACTGCTTGGAGACTCAGACATGATCGTTTATATCCCTGACTTTTTTTTAAAGCATAAATTAAAACTCTTTTCTTAGTCGAAAGCATCCAATTCCTTTTGATTCTCACCAATTATTTTTTTTTGTCCCAGGCCAACAAGAATGAAGGAATCCAATGCCTACAGAAAAAATGTCTTTCTTTAAACTCACCTCTACTTCTTCCAAAAAGAAATTTAACTTTGACAGTAGCCTAGAATGTGAAAATCCTACTATGAAAGCATAAAACCTAAAATGCTTGATTTCCAAAGCCTTTTTAAAGAAAAATAGTCTTACAATGCAGGTTTTGGTGCGTTTTTTGTTTGAAGAAGCACAACCTCCTTCTGCATGGAAATGTCTTTCTCTCAAGAGAGCATAAAGGGCTTCCTGATACCTGTTATCACTCACGAATTTTCATTGACATCAAATGTTTTTGTTACCAAGGAAAATGTAAAACTTTGCACTGCTTAATCCATTTACATTTTTATATATTTCAACTCTTTTATTATTCATCTTCTCAGATACTTAGGTATTACTACATATCTGGTTTTATACCTGACTTTGCTTCTAAAAGAAATCAGCTTTTACTACCATCCTCTGTACTGCTATGTCTTTTTTTTATGATGCAGTAATTAGAACTCAACATACTACTCTATGGAAGAATTTAGCAAGAAATTTTATTGTCTCATTATTTAGTCTGACTTGCATTCTTTTTCTCTACTGTTGAAGCTCAGCTTCATGCTGCCTGGATTGCTGGAGAACCTTAATTTTTACCATAGCTATTGGTGAATTAAATTAGCACTTATGAATTCTTTACAGGCTAGGTTTTTTTCTTCCTTGAGCATGAAACATATGACAATTCAATTGCAATTAACTGTCAAAATAAAGAAGTTACTGGGGATTCTTCCCAATGTCCTGAATTTGTTCCTTCTGAATTTAAAAACTACTTATTTAAGCCAGGCAGAAAAGGCAGAATTTTTAAGGTCATGACAATATGAATGTAGAGAACTGAAAGCATGGTTTTGTCATCCAGGCTGATAGAGATGGACAAAAATATTACAGAAGTTTATATGCAATTATTTCTTAGTAGGTGCTAGCTCTGCTTCTGATAGCACTGAGCCAGTGTATGTTATTTTCTAGATAACACAGTGGATTATCTTAAATGAGAAAAAATGGAAAATGCAATAAATAGGATAATAAAGAATTTCAGCTGCATTTTAAAATCAGATTCTTTGGGTTCCTCTATAATGTGATAATGACAGAAGTAAACGTGATATTCACATAAAAGCTAAACCGGGGATGAGGTATCTGTTCCCAAATCAGATATTACAAAATACTTCTCACATGCACCTAAATTGATTTCATATGGTAACCCAAAACCATTTTTGCAACCCATGAGACACTGTACAGCATGGCATACTAACCTCCTGAAAAATGTGGAATTTTTCTGGGGGTGTGTTGTCCCAGATTACTTCTACAGCTTGTAGGGGATTTTTCCCTACCAAAAGACCACTGTTTTAAATATATCTTTCAGAGGAGGCAATTTGTTTTTGCAATGAATCTTTTGTCATGGCGGTAGCTTCCCTTTTATGTTCAGTAAAACCAAGAATGGCAATATTGCATAGAGAGAAACATCAAAATCAGGAGCAGTAAGAATGGTGTAAGAACGCTGCAACCTGAATGCAATGTGCTTTTAAAACCTCTACAGAATTATCATGTCAGCACCCATTCCAGGCTTCACAGCATCCACATCTTCCCAAACACCCCCTAACAAATCATAACTACGTGCTTTTTAAATATCTACACTGCTTGCACCCATTTAAAGGTTTTTCGATTGCATTAACATATTCCATTAAAGTAATAACTTTTCAGAAGACAAAAATTCATATTAATACTCCAACACAACCATAAGAGCTCTTCAGAACAATGTGTCAATTATCACATCACTGTTTTATTCACCAAATAGATTATGGAATTGGCTTCATCCACCTACTCTGACAAGTACCTTAACTGCTATTTTTATCTTGGCTGTTAAGTCTGAAACAACTAGATCAAGTATCAGAGATACTTCTAGCAACAGTTAGAGCCTTGTTTAATTTGTTACCTTACTTGCATTGCCCTTTCAAATGCAGTAACAAACATTCTCAAAATTTATGTTAATCTTGTCATATACAATTTCCATTGACAGGTCTACCTTGCTGGCCATTATGCTGCAAAGAGGGAAAAAACAAGGTTTCATTTGCTGAAATCTGGTATGATTCCAGGGCTGCATATCCACATTACATCCTTACCAGCAGCAGTCCTCAGTGTGCACAGCATATGAACAGCTGGAGTGCTCCAGCTGCTGTGCAATCTCAGCCTTGGTTCACCAGGAGGGAATCCACTCACAGTACAACAGTAGTATGTTCAAGTGCACACCACAAGACTCCAAATGCAGACACAAAACTCCAAACATACAGTAAAGCAAATATGCATCAAGAAGAAACTTTCCTGCTCACTCACTCATCAGTGTAGACGCATATCCAGCAGAAAACAGCACTGTCTATGTCCTAGCTGCATATATTTTCGGGGACAAGTGCCATTTCTGTTGAGTGTATGAGAAGTAAGAAACAATTAGGTGAGTCTGTCTTTATTCTTTAACAATATTTAACAATTTAGCAATAAAAGTGCTGATTATATTAAAAGGACTAACATAACCGAGAAATATAATTCATGTCTAAACATCTCAGTCCATAAATATTCAGCAAGTCTCCCAAGAGCTACAGCTGGAGATAGTACTGATGTTCAGTAGAACTGGATTAGGCTGTGGGACAGACACTTTCTGATAAAACCAACCACACTAATCCAAGTGTAGGAGCACAACAGAGAGCAGCCTGCTCTCTAACAAAAACAACATGCACACAAATGAGAAAATAAGAACTTGAAAAATATTCGGAGTGATTCATGTTTCTTTTTTTCAGAACCATGTATCCTTCAGCACAGACATTCCCAAAACTCACTCCTACTAAATTAGGATTTAAATAGGATTTAAAAATTAAGAACAGTAATGAAAAAGGATAATCCCTAACTTGAACATTTATTCTTCAAATTTCATTGCATTAAATTTTACTTTTCACTAAACAGAAAACCCATTTTTTTAAATGCGTTCAGAAAAAGAGGAGGAAGAAAAACGTGCAAAAGCAGGCATTGTGTGTGTGCATACATAATCCAGTCTCATCAGGTACACGACAAATCAAATTCTCATGCATTAGCAGAAAGCATAACAAGGCAAAGGATGCTTGCCTTAAACCAAAATACTGAAAGAGTCTAAGATTGCTTTTGTTTCCTCTACTTGACAGATGCAAGCATATCCTCCAGAAATTAACACAAGTATGAGAATAAACAAGTCCGTTCTATTTCAGGCTTTGCCATTAACTTGCTGCAGAGGTTTGAGGATGCAATTTTTATTTTCAGTTGACCTATCTGATCATCATTATTTTTCCTACCTACTATACTTCAGAATGTAATTATTACACTTATTTATGTTCACCTTTTTTCATTTTTACCAAAAAATTGCCAACAGTACCTCTAACAAAATTGGAAGTCTGCTATTCCACAACAGAGTTCTCAGCTTCTCCCCAGACTAACTAACTGTGGCCAAAAAAAAAAAACAAAAAACCAAACACCAACAAAAACCAACCCACAACAACCCCCCCCCCCAATCTTTCCCATTATATAATAATCGTATGTGAACATACAAGCATTTCTCCAACTTTACCCAAGACCCTACCAATATGAGACTTCTAATAAATTCCCAAAACAGTATACCTCTGTGTATTCAACACTGGTCCTTAATCCAGTAAGAACTGCCACTTATGCATTACATAAGTGTCTAGTGGCACTGGACTAAGGATTTTATATAAAGGAGAATCCAAACGTGTTATGACTAACTGGGTAGAAAGTTTGCAGTGTAATTAAACAAAGCAGATAGCGTTATTTCACACTTATGCTGCCACCTGATGGATATTCAAAGTATCACCACTACTCAATAACCACACATGAAACACGGGTATTTCTTCACTGTGATCAGGTAGTCCCACCAATTACTGAACATGCTCTTTTTCTGCCTGAGCAGAAAATTTAGCACACTATTCATCCTGCATAGAAAAGAGTGTGGAAGTCTCCTTCTAGGCTCTCATACAACTTTAAACTGAGGACCAACAATTTCATTCTACTGAGGGCTGAAGTCTTTGTTATTAAGAAGAATACATAACATTTACAGACAGTTATGGCTTTCTGTATATAAAGAATCTTCCTGTTATCTAAAGAAATCTAAAAGCACAAGACAGTCCTTTGGCATTCCTCCAGCATATATTTGCTTTCAAACTGTTAACTGTAGTAATTTTGCACTAAAGCCTCATCATGTTTGTTATTCAGATATCAACAAATGGTATTTAAAAAAAAAAAAACAAAAACAAACTACTTGCAGACAAATTCTGTTACTAGAACATCCATTCTCTGTCCCAGCTAGGGGGAAAAAATAGTTCACAGAATTACGGGCTTATTTTCTTGACCTGATTTCATGCTGAGATCAGAGCTGATGATTTTGCAAAATGTATCTTCCAATTGAAATCTTCAACTCAAACCCCACAGTACATGAGTACATCCTTCTCTGGGGCACCAAAGAATAAAAAAAATTTGGTCTTCAATCAATTATTCAGAAGTGAAGCTTACTTAAACAGGTAAGTTCTGCTTAAAATTCTGACATTCAATCAACATAATTTAGTTCCAAGAATTGAGTTTCAGCTCTTCCAAAAACAGCAAATTATTTTAATTTTTCTTATAAAAGCTGTTAAAAAATAGAATCCTGTGAAATATCCTCTGAATTTTATGTTTATGTTGCAATGAACATTCTACATTTGTAATTTGGAGTTTAGAAGAACTTCTCACTCTAATACATACAGTATTACTTGTGTGTGCGTAAGACAAATACTATATAACAATCAGCTCTTCTATGAATAATTCAAGTCCAAATTAAGTTTTGAATTTAAATTATGTGATAATGCAATATGATAATCACTATGAGAAAAAAACTACAGGCCAGCAAAAAAAAGATGCCTTTTCTCTCTCTGCTGTTCAAATGTGGTCAACAGTTTGCAATTCCTCTTCAGGGCAGGGTCAAGTTTCTCCAGTTTAGCTTTTAATTCAAAATTATTTTCTTTTAAAAAGTTTACCTTCATATTAAAAATGTAGCATAAATTTTAGAGTACAAGCCCTATTCAAGCTGTATCATCACTTCTGTATGCACACAATTTTCTAATTCTCTTGCATCACAACTAAAAGGTCGTCCCTTAGTATATAAAATGCTATAGAAATAGTTGACCTATGGTTTTTCTACTTTTGATGAAAAAATAGAAAAAGTTACTAAAGCACAGTAATATGTTGCTTGGACACCAGTACTTTGGTATTGATATGCATATACACAATTCACAAGGAATAAAACTATACAGATCTACACTTGGAATAGAGCCTAGAAAAACAAGCTACCTAAAAACAGAAGGTATCCCATTGAGAGTTCAGATTGCTTTAAAAAAAATGAAAAGCCCATTTAGTATTGGTCTTTTTCAATTACTTACCTTAATATATGGCCTACACTACTCTTCATGGCACTGTATAAATATTTACTTTGCCTACCATCAAAACAATCACATCTCCCCAGTTTCCAAATGGCATGTACATTAACTTTTAGCTCTTACGCACCAATGACTGCCCGGCTCTATTCCTCATGGTACCCACCTTCAGAAGGGCAACCCAGCTGTTTAGTATTTCTGTTGCTGACTTTCAAAACGCCGCCTTCTACTGGTTTTCACTAAGCACAGCTGCTGTGGTCCCCTGAACTTCCCAGCATCAGGCACACAGACTGAAAGCAAAGGTGTGGGTCACTGAAGGACTCCAGCTAGCAACAGCTAGAGACACCCGCCCAGCCCTTTGTGAAGGAGTAGCTGCTCAGAGTGGGATGCCAGGACTGCGTCGCTGACAGAAATGAGCTCCCACCTGTACCTATGTCCACACCTGCTGTCCCAACTGTACCATAAACTGCAAATGCATGTGAATAACTGTTTTCCTATTCCTCTTCTCTACTCCATTCCAGACCCAAGGACAGGCCGATGGATAACAAGCTTGATAATATAATGCTACCATTGATTTTTAACCACAACTTTTAAATCTCACATTTTCATATCTAAAACTTAAATATGGAAATAAATAAATAAATAATGCATATGTAAGTACTTAAAAAATAGTTATAAATACTAAAATTTTCATGTATCATTTTATGCAATGCTTGGTTTTTTGCCATTGTTAAGTACCTGGACATGCTTTCTTGGAAAAATATAACTATGTTAGGAATACACACACACACGCGCGCGCGCGCGCGTAATCTCAATTTTAAAAGTGTATTTCTTTAATTTCATTCACCAAAAATATATTTCACAGAGAAAGTTTGCACAGTAATTATATAATTTGAGAGCACTGAGACAATACTTACTATTACTTTATTATTAAACGAACGAAGACTATCTCACATATGATTTTACTTTTTCTTGTTGTTTGGTTTTGGGGTTTTTTTTGTCATTTGAAAAACAAAAAATACATTGTTCCTTTCTGCACGATTAACACATTCCCTCTGAAAGAAAATACATTAAAAAAGGAAATTAATTGTTCAAACTCTTATTACATTAATTCATGCAGGACAACATCAACTGCATACAGAGCACGAGTTCAGGTGGAATAATTACCTGCTCGTATTCAGGTTTCCTATTATGTTTCTGTCTAAACTACAGTGAAAAGTTTGGACTACGATGTTTGTTCTTATACTAGCAAGAGTCAGTTTGCTTGTGTTCCCAATACATCACAAAATTTACAATACCTCCTTTATCTCTACTTACAGCCATTATCTTCCCATTGCCATCCTCCCTCTTTTTGTTTTCTTCTTGGTATATGTTGTCTCTGCAACTTGTGTGATAGCTCTTTAAACATAAGATAATTTGCTGTTTTGTCTCAAAGCTCAGTGAAAACAAAGTATATTTATGAAAATTATTTTAAAACAAGACTGTATCATTTTTACGTTAGCATACTAATACAAAGGTATGCATTTGTCATATACTTTCCTTGAGTACTGTTATTTTCCTATTGACAATACCTTTTTTAAAGTAATGTTTTCACTTTCCATATAAAGTTAGTATTTATGTAACAGTATCACCTAACACACGATATCAGATCTACTATGCACTCCACAAATTAAACAGTACACCAATACATCTTTCTTCTAGTTCATTGTTCCATTTATCTGGTTTCACTGAGAATCTAAAAACAATGTTCAAATGACTTATTGACTGAATCTCTGCTTTTCTTCTATACCTATGTAGGCTGTGTTTTGCAATTTGTAAACTGAAACCGATCTGACTACACTTGACTATTATTTGAGAAAATCATCATAAACATAGCTAATTAAGAAAAAGGATAGATGTTGTCCCTGAATAATCTTAACTTACTGCCTTATTTATGCCCCTATGCAATGTGTAGCACCCACTATTTTCTAAACACTTTTGTATTTCCCCATTTATTGAGTGGTAGATTACCTAGCTCTTATATCAATGATAAATATTTATTTTATGTATGTTGTTACAGATACTTTTCTTTCACAATTGCTTTCAGTTGTTAGCAAGAGTTTGTTTCTGGAACATTGAACATTTATAAACATCTGTCAGTTGCAAACAATTTCTTTACTAGGGGACAACTACGTTGTCAGAGACATATTATATTACAGTTTCAACTTGAGACAACACTCTTGTGTTAAGAGGTTTAATAAAAGACTTTACCTCATAGTTACTAGGAAAAGACAGGTCTTGCAAAGGAAGTATTAAAATACTTCTATATTCATTTTTCTTACTGCTGTTTCCCAGCATAATTACACATCCCTTCTCTACTAGTTTAGTTTAAAAAAGAGAGAAGGCATTATATTAAATTTGCCTATATAGCTATAGAGTTACCTCCAATTTTACATGCATGGATTCTCCATGAGAAGAAATGCTAGCCACTATTTGCAGGACAAAGTTTTTATAAAAATAAATGCTCAACTTTGGGCTGAACGTTCCCACCAACATAATGGGAATATGCATAGCCACATATCTGTCATTACATAACAGAAACAAAAGCTCCCTTTGGAGAGAAGTTTTAAATAAATATCTGCATTTGGTCATATTTGTAACATTAGTACAGTGAGCTATCACTTTTCATATTCCATTAGAGAAAACCACAGGGATGCACGGGGCTGTCTTCAACAACTAGAGAATACTGAGGCCGTGATAAAGGACAAAAGCGCTAGCTTTTACTTAAGATCCAGCAGAAGTTAACTACGGAAGACTGCTAAGAACATCCATTTTTATGAAAGCTACCCCAGCATACTACCAACTACGGTTACTGTTTCCCGTTACTGTTGGTAAAACCATACGCTTATCGTGGCCGGCACGGAAGCTCCAGCGGTGTAACTACTAAAATAAATACATTTTAGGAGTGAACGAGAACAGCCCGCTCTGAGGGAGGAGGCCAGGCCGGCCGGCCCCGCAGCAGGGCTGCTGAGGGGGACCCCTCGTTAAGAGGGAGCTGCTGCATGCCGCCACGATTACTGTGGCGAGGGAAGCAGGAAAACAAGCGCCTATCCCTATACCGCCACCGCCACGCCGGCACCGCCCCGCCCCGCCCCACCCAGCGCCGCCGCCGCCGCCACCGCCCCTTCCCTCAACCCCGTCAGCCGGAAGCGCGGAGCCGGCACCACAGCAGGGCACCGCCTTCAGCGGCCGCTTCTGGGCATGCGCCTCCCGCCCGCGCACGCGCAGTGGGGCGGAGGGCAGGTGACGGGGCAGCGCCCGCGGCCCGCCGCCATGGTGTACATCTCCAACGGTGAGGGGCAGCGGTGGCAGGGGGTCGCGCCTTTTCCCCTCAGCGGGTCGGCGGGGGACAGGCTGAGTCTGGGCAGCGAGCGGGGGGCGGCGGGAGGGTATCGGGCCTGCGCTGGGCAGAGCGCTGCCCCCGCGGCCCGGCAGAGCCCGGCGCGCCGCCCTCAGCGAGCGGCACGTCTCGCCCGCTGCCGCTACCAGATCGGCCGCTTCTCTGCGGCCTGGATGTGAGCCCCCCGCGCTTCTAAACGGTTTTTAAGGACTTTGAAAAGTCGAAGCGTGTTCTGCGTACATCGGCAGCGTAACGGAGAAGCAGCTTAACCGCGTACAGGGAAAGGGACTGTGCTGGTGTTTCTGGTAGGTTTACCTGGACCCAGCGTGTGTCTGGTGGTGGTGACCCCATTAGTTCAAGTACTTGGACAGTACCCTGTGGGGAGTGGAACTTGCTGCCGTGGCCCACGAAGTGTAGTTTCTCCATCCTGTTCGCAAATTCTGGACTCAGCAGATGTGTTTTTATGTGATACACTGTACAGTGTCACACACAACGTCACTAGGTGTTTTGTATCTTGATACCTTACAGGACAGGTTTTGGATAACCAGAGTCGGGCACCTTGGCGTTTGTCATCTATAACAGATTTCTTCTGGTCGATAGCAGATTTTGTGGTTCTGTTGTAAGTAGAAATTAATTCTTTTGATGAGCTTTATTTTATATTTGCAATCGGTAGAAGCTACTCAGTGCTGTCAGTCACACAACAATAAAAATACTAGATTTACTCTTTAGCATTCCATATCTACTGTCCCCAAAACGTGTATGAATGCTTTACTATGACTACGTGGCTTTGGTTATTAAGCACTATAATATATTTAATAAAAAGAAAAGTGTGTGAAAAGTGATGATAACTTACTAGCAGTTCAAATGAGTTTTCTTACATTTCTCGCATTTTAATACTGCAAAAAGAAAAAGCATATACTTTTGTTAAACAGCTAATTTCTAATACCTGATAAAATAATTAAGATGATATTTGGAGAATTTCTGCTGGTGACAGTAGATTCTGGCTATGTAAAAATAATCACACAGCAGTAATCACAAATTTATGGCCCCAGATCGAAGCCAGTTAAGAAACAAAAATTTCTTTAGATGCATTCAGCAGTCCTTCATTATTTCAACAAGTTTGTACGTTATGCATTTCTTGCACTTTATTTAGCAGAAAAAATAGATTTTATGATTTGAGCCTTACTGTAATTTGAAATACTTCAGATTTATCTTCATATGTAGGAGAAAAATTACAAAGACTTATTAAACAACAGTAACCTTGAGAAGATACACTGTTCATTCCTGAACACTACTTATTTTCAGCCCATTCCTTATCTTGCAATCCAAAAATTCAGAAACTATATCTAGCAATCAATTCACCTAACTCCTGTTTTATTTTTCAGTTTCCAGAGCATTATTCAACCAGATTTGAGAAGAAGAGGTTACACATCTTCCTCCTATTCAGGATACAATGACGGAAGAGGGTATTTTTTCATATTCTGATCTTTTTTTTTCCCTATCTTAGCAAAATTACATAATATATTCAGACTACAGTTGTGATTTGCATTGAATCGGATCATGTAAGATGACCAAAATGTTGTATATCTGTCTGCGGTATTTTGTCTGAAACTCTTTGATAACAATACATAGCTTTGGATAGCTGTAATCACAGTATAGTCTAACGCTCACTGAAACAATTTTTCAAACCTGCCTAATAGACAATATGCATCTTAGTTGAAATTCTTTTTTTGTTAGACTTGCTTATACTCAGCATTTGATTTACATTAAATCAGTCATTTAATGTATTAGATTACCTACAGAAAAACACTTTGTTACAGGGATACAATTTCTATAAACACCATAGCTACTGTGTTTGTTTGTTCTTAATAGTTTGCCTAACTTTTTTGTAGGACTGCATAAAAGCCTCAGTTAGCTGTAGCTTTCTCTTGTGAGACAGGAGTAATTAGAACAGTTTGCCTAAGAGAATTTTTGTGAAAGTGGGGTTGTATTTGGTTTTTTTTCTTTTAAAAAGCTTTTCACATGAAACCCAAACAACTTTTCCAGAGGTTCTAACTTTCTAATTACTATCATTTAGAGACAGTGTTCTTACATTTCTAGTTTAACAATTTAATGCCGATTGAATAGATGTTGTTTTCCTTGCTTTCTTTTCAGGCCTCCAGCGCATCCTCGCCGAAGGATGGGTCGAATAAATCACTGGGGTGGAGGCCCCAGTCCACCACCAATGGCTGGAGGTGGATGAGGAAGGTAATTTCAAATCTGCTGTATCTTGCTTTGAACTTTTTTTTTTTAAATAACAATGATAATTGAAGGTTAAGGTAGAATGGAGTGTTTTGTCCTCCGTTTGCAAAAGTTACCAACACAGGAAGAGAATCAAAGTTAGATACTTTCAGTAAAGGGGGAAAAAAGGGAGGGGGAGTGTTAAAAGGTTTTGGCTCAGAAATGGTGAGCTTCTACCTTTAATTGCATAGAAGTGGATATACAAAGTATAGCAAAGATTTCTGAACACAGCTGATAAAAAAAACTATTTAGAACTTTTCATCTTTTTTGGCTGCTAATTTAAAGTCCTGTCCAGATCAGTAGTGACTGAAACTTTGCATTTCTAATAGTTATCTTGGGACATGTGAGTTTTTTTTGTTTAAAGTACATACTTGTCAATAGAAAAAAAAGGAAAATTAATAAAGTTGTTGAATGACTATTAGTAAAAATATTTTTTTCTGTTACAGTGATATAGCTATGCAAATCTTGAATTCTAGTACAGCATAAAAATCAGAATTGCTTGGGGGGGGGGAGGGGGGGCAAAAACCATTACAAAAGCCTTTGAATTTCTTACAGCTGCCTGAAGTTTAATTCTGTTTTATTAATTAGTTTGGCTGGTGGGAGTTTCATCTAACACTGAATGTATATATAGTATGGTTTAATTTACTTTAAGACTTAAATAAACAATCTTTTTTCTTTCTCATGAGTCACTCCCCATCGTTACCATAACAAAAGTTACAAGAAAAAAAAACACATGCAGGTGATTAATACCTGTAAATCTTGTAGGAAAAAGTTCATATTCCAAAAAGCACATACACCAGTATTTCAGTTCCCTGGAAAAAGGATAAGCTTCTTCCCATGATTTTTTTCTTCATTTGGATGTTTTTTTCTTTTCAACTAGACATGAGGCCAGCAAAGGCTGTGGGGAGCCTTTTGGGTACTAATGGCAATGTGTAATCTGCTTAGAAATAGAAGTTTGTGAGCCTTTAGCATGTCTCATTTAGCTAAATTAAAAACAATTTTATTTAAAATTGTTACTTACATAATTTTATCTCTGAAAGAAATGCCCTCTTGTCTTCCAGTGTACTTAATTACTTTATTTTTTAGGTAAACGCCTGCTGAAGAGGCAGGCAAAAGAGCATGCACATTTGCAAGAGGAAAGGGAAGAGGAGTTTATTGGCGGACCAAATGAGTTTGAATGTTGTGAATGTGTATGTCTAACTGGAAGCTGTTCTGTGATACAAGCAGATTAATGAAGTTGTACTGGGAACTCCTTCTTCAAGGATCCGGTGTAACTGAACCGCAGTTTTATTAAATACATGTTTACTGTCTAAAGTCTTTGTATAGTTCCTGAACATTTTACTGTAGTTGCAAAGTAATGAGTAAATTATATTTGGCTTGTCAGAAGGTTGACTTTCTCATCATTTTTAGAAAAAAAATTGTCTGAAGTACAGTAAGCCCTTTTCTGTTCAAAAGAGGAAGAATACATATTTTATTTGATACAGAAGGTCCCTCAAGAGTCAAACTTAAAGCAGTGCTTCCTAATAGGTTTTGTATTTACTGTTATTTTTGTCAGTACTAACATTCTGTACCTTGCTGTATTTTTATGATGATACTCTAAAAACACTTTTAAAATGCAAGTTACAAATTACTTTGTTTTATAATCCTTGCCTTTTACAAACTTGCTTCCTTAAGGCCCATAATAGGTTTTATAACATGCCTGTTTTATAAGTACCTCTTGAAACAACTTCCTTCCTCATTATAAACTTACTCAAATGTGTAAGGCTATTTGCTGTACAAATTTTGGTAAGACTTTTCCAATAAAATTAGGCTTTGTTTTTATTACAGGAAGAAAAGGTAGTGAACTCAAATAGAGTGTTAATACAGAAGAGTTATTTTCTGCCAAACAGTAACTACCTTTTAAACTAATTTACTCCATTTCAGGATGGGGGTTTCTTATTGTTGTTCTTGGGTTTTGTGGGGGGTTTGGGTTTTTTTGTTCAGTTGGAGAGGGCTGTGTCTATTTGAGAAAAGATTAGCTGCCAAGAATCCAGATTGAATTATCGTTTACAAGGTGCCACTGCAAATTTTTTACTTGAACCTCTCTAATAGTCTCCTGAGCAGGAAATTATAACATCCAACAATGCCCCTTGGTTAACATAAGCATCCACTAATTAGCTGGCTTTTGGCAGCTAGTTATGGTGAAATCGCCCCCTCCGGTGGCTCCCACTCTTGCTACACGTACTCGGCACAAAGTTTCTGTCTTCTCAACTCGCTGTGTAACAGCAGCCTCCGGTCTAACACACGTACCTTCCTCAGCTCCACTCAAACGTCGCATCTTCATGAAGGAGCTTCCCGCTCACAGATCAGGTGCGTACAGGTAGGCCGGTCATCGTTAGTTCTTCACAGGTGTATCACGCCTGTATCAGCTGTGCTATGATATTTTTACAGACAGTATTTTTAAGTTGATCGGAGGACCGTATTGCCCTTCCTCCAGCCCCACCAGCAGTAACAGCCCAGCTGACAGGGTTTGGCTGCCGCTAGGTCAGACTTCCCGCCGCGGCGGCGGTCTCTCCGTTCTAGTACAGCATAAAAATCAGAATTGCTTAAAAGGGGGGGGGGGGGGGGCGGGGGCAAAAACCATTACAAAAGCCTTTGAATTTCTCCCCAGGCTCTCCGCTCACCGCCTCGCGTCCCCTCAGCGCAGAGGCCGGGCCAGTCCCTCGGCGCAGCCGCTGCCTTCCCGCACCCCGCTGCCAAGCCGAGGCGGCCTCCGCTGAGGGGACGGCCGGGCCGCTGAGCGCCCCCGCGGTACCTGCCTGAGGGGCGGCGCCGGGCGCGGGCCCGCCGCTTCCGCCCCGCGCGAACGCTGGGCTCGGCGCCGCTCGGCCCTCGCAAGAGCGGCTTCCGCCTGGCGGCCGGGCGCCGCTCGCCCGGCGGGGAGCATGACCCAGGCGGAGAAGAGCGAGGCGGAGAACGGGAAGGACAAGGAGCGCGACCGGGAGCGTGAGCAGCGCGGCGTCAAGCGGCCCATCGTCCCCGCCGCCGTGCCCGAGTCCCTGCAGGAGGTGAGGCCCGGCCGGCCGGCGGTCAGGGGCCGCCGCGGCGGCGGCTCCTCAGGGCAGCGCTCCCTTCCTGCTGGCCGAGCGGCTGCGCTGGGCGGTGGGGGCGGGCTCGGCCTTTTAAAGGCCTGGGCGCGGGGAGACGCCGGGGCGGCTCCGGGTGGGCGCGGGGACGCCTGCCCACCCCGTGCGCGTTGTGGTGCTTTCAGCAAATACAGAGCAACTTCATCGTGGTGATCCACCCTGGCTCGACGACCCTGCGGCTCGGGAGGGCCACGGACACGCTGCCCGTGGGCATTCCCCATGTCATCGCGCGGCGGCACAAGCAGCAAGGACAGGCGGCCTACAGAGACAGCTGGCTCCTGAGGGACGGGCTCAATGTAAGCCGGGCCTCGCACTGGTGGCGCGTCCTCCGAACTTGCTAAAATGGATGTTTTAACGATGTATTTCTATTGCATTTTTCAGTTGTGTAATACGTATCTTCTCCTCATGCGTTATGTTTTTCCAGAGAGGAATACGTCTCGAGACAAACTTTTTTTCCCTTTTAATGTGCTGTAGATGCCACCTTACTGAAGTCAGTAGATTTGCACCAGTCTGTGCTAGGGCTTCATTTCATTTGTTCGCAATGAACTAAATCTAGTTTAACCCTATGAACTAATTCATAGGGTGAGGGTTTGTACTCATATTGATTTCTCTGCTGTGTGGTCTGATATCACACACAGTATTTCTGTTTATAGAATGACAACTGTAGAAGTAGAATTGAACTGCTCCATTTGTGAATGCATGGTTACAAGTTGGCTTGTAACTTGGATAATGTAGCCAGTAATTTTAGTCTACCCTGCTCAAAAAAATATATGTAGTGATCTTATTCATACTTTGAATCTGTACAAAAAAATCATTAATCATATTAATCTCTCTAATATTAAACCTCACCTTTACATAAGTGAGATCTATTAAGACATTTTTGCTCCTACTTAATATTTCTGTAGTTAAATAGATAATGTCCTGAGCTCATCACTCTGGAGGTGAAGACCAGCAGCCATTGCAATCAGTTAAAAGATTCAAGTTGACTTAGACAGATAGGTGTTGGGAACTCTAATATAAAAAAGGGCTTCTTTAAAAATAAGTGTATGTATGTTCATTGTAAAATGTGCAAACCTTCTGTCCTTTCTACAGTCTATCAACTACAGTAATGATTTCATTGTTTAGTAATAGCTTCAGTATTACCAGCATACAGACATCTAGTCAGAAAGTAAGTATTTACGTTGCATATTTTTGGGTTTTGTTTAGAAACCTGAAAGTACTGAGCAGAGACAAAATGGCCTTAAAATGGTGGACCAAGCAATATGGTCCAAAAAGATGTCAAATGGTGCAAGGCGTATACCAGTGTCACCTGATCAGGTAACTGATTCTTAAGATCTTGTTAAATTGTTCATTCATGTAGTCATTTGGTGGGATGCTGTATTTTAGTGGAGAAGAATAGATATCCTTTTTACAGCAAATACAGATAATGCTATTGTGTGACCTAACTCTAAGATCTGAGAAAAAGAAGATTTAAAATGGTTCTTCGAGGGGTAGGGTGTTTCTTTTTTCTTCCATGCATAAAAAGTGACTGGTAAAATATTTATCAACTGTATTTGTTTTGATTACATTTCAGGCCAGGTCATACAACAGACAGATGCGGCCAGCTATTTTAGATCACAGCTCTGGGGCCAAGTGGACAAACACATCAAATCATCCTGAATTTTTGGTAGGAGAAGAGGTAAGATTCATTTTCCTGCTGAAATGAGGCTTAGTATTATGTTTTAATGCGGCAATGTAATCAGTAGCAGTTTGCTGTATGTTAGTATGTATTGAAAGGCATATAAATTTAGTCAAGCAATACAAGGAGAAGCTTTACTATGGACTAACTGAATATTTATTATCATTCAGCAAGACCAGACAGTTTCCCCCATTTGCCTAGCAAGTACCTTGATCCTTTGCTGCTATAAATCAGTGTTTCTGCAGGGACGAGGTGAGAACTTTGCCCATGTGGTATAATTCAGAGAAAAGGCAAGAAACTGACAAAAGGATCAGTACATGGAATCACTGCTGAGTAATTAGGTATTCATGAGCTTCAAAGAGTCTTTACATTATTTTAGTTACTAATTTGAGATAATGGAAAAATATACTGTTATGTTCATAGTAGATGACCATGGAGATGAAAACTCAAACAAGTTAAACCATGTACTTAATGTCTTTTTTATTTTCATGCTTTATAATCAAGCCCTGTTAAAAAGAAATCCACTGTATTGCTGTCACATCGGTCTGAGTGCTGCTGTATGTCTTGTATCTGCTTCTGAAATATTTTTCTAGTATTTGTTACTAATCTTTTGGGAAAAACAATGCGTAGAACATTGTCTGTTATTTTTAGGCACTGTATGTTAATCCACTAGATTCTTATAATATACATTGGCCTATTAGAAGAGGGCAGTTGAATCTCCACACAGGACCTGGTGGCTCCCTCACTGCAGTATTAGCAGACCTTGAAGTTATATGGTCACATGCAATACAAAAATATCTGGAAATACCATTGAAAGACTTAAAGGTGAGCTGTGAACACATTAATGTGGGCTGTATCACTTCTGTAAACGTTACTATAAAAGAGAAGCAACCTGCCTCTTACGGGTGGTTTTCTTAAAGAATACATTCTTTCTGCTGATAAGCATGGTTCCTAAGACTTCATTTGGAACTTTGTGCATGTCTTTAATAAAAAAATTGTTAATAGAACTTCTACTAAGGAGGTTTGGAAATCCCGTTGTGGAAAATTCATTCTTAATCTGTTTGGGATTTTTTTGTTGACTCAAAATGAGGCAACTGAGGAATGGGTGCCTAATACTTGCATAATTTAATCTTCTTGCCTAGTAGGTGTTTTTCTCATATCTGATGTACTTTTAAACATTTTAGCAACCTATAAACTTGTAACTTCGTACTTACTCTGAACTCATTTTTTAAATTATTAAAACCCTTCCCCCTTTCCATAATTTTGCCTCTTTTAGTAACTCATATATTACGCTTTCTTCCTTAGCATCAGGTATTCAAGAATGTAAAGAGAAACTTAGTTTGAGAGCTGGCTTTAATTTACTGTTCTTCTCTTCAGTACTACAGATGCATTTTACTAATTCCAGACATCTATAATAAACAACATGTGAAAGAACTGGTAAATATGATCCTAATGAAGATGGGCTTCTCAGGTAAAACCATACATAAGCAAGCACTTAATGATTAATAGTATAAAGATTTTTTTTTTTTCCGTTTAAGGCACATTTTTGCACATCAATCCCAGTTTGGCTGGGACTAGCACCTTTCATCTTTTGCTATTCCCATAACTGTTGTCTGTTTTAATGGGCAAAATGGTTGGCTGGCATTGAAACAAGTTACTTGGTTTGCTATTAGGTATTCCAACCGTGGGCTTCTCACTTCAGCTGAGATAAAAGTAGCAACAGTCTGATTTCTCAAGTATTTCTAAAATGCACAATGTTAACTCCACAGAGTATCAAGACTTCAGAACAAAAGTATATAATGTAAGATGCTGCTACTGTCCTCTCTACAGAATGACATAATAGGAGGTTTCAGAGTTGCTTAAGTGCGTACACTAAATATAGGAAAGCAGTAAGATTTTTAAAAAATAACCAAGTAATTGTTAGCTTCTTCTACATATTTATTTTTAGACTGGAAAGCCCTCTGATGAAAAGGAGTAATGCAGTTTCCTTTCAGTTAAACTGCTGGAAGTTTCTGGCTAGTCTTCTGGAAAGAACTGCTGTAGTCTTAGCCAACCTTCTCTGATTTCCCATTTAGAGAAAACATGGCAAATCGTTACGGAAGGCACAGTAACCCAACCATATGGAGCGTATTTAATTTGAAATAATCAGAGTATTAGTACCTTTGGTGCTGCAAAGTCCTTTATTGTATTAGGTATGCAAGGAAAGAGATTTAAAAAGTGGACAAGAATAGTAAGTTAAATGATAGAGACTAGTCAAACAATAAGTTAATTGTAAGATGTTGGAGATTAATACTGCTGTTGTTTAATTATTAATCAGTACGAAGTGCAAACAGTTCCCAAGTATTTGTCTCAGCAGAATATGTGCTTAGATATTATTGCTTCCCATCCGAAAGAATTAAGTAGGTGGTAAATAAACAGTGCAAAAAGAGAGACTGATCTCCTGAGATCTAAATTTTGCTCACATGTATATATATATTTGATTTGTTTCATTATGTTAAAATGAACAAGCCATATTGGCTGTTAGTTTTAGTTTTTGATCAGAATCATTCTAAATCTTTGTTTGATTCCTCCTCAGTTTTTACGTAGAAGTAATGTGAACAGTACCTAATAATACTACTATGTAAAAATGTACTGGCACTAGGATAGAAGAATTTGCAGTTGAAATGTGTTAGCTTCAGAGGAACAGGAAGAATACGAAGAAAAAAATACAAATCTTCATATTCATCAGATACATGAAAGTGAAAATCAGAAAGTATCATTAATAACTCTTCAGAGTGCCATTTCCTAAATAATAATTTGATGAAGAGCTGAACTAATTATACAGCATAACTAAATTCTCTTAATCTATTTAAAAACATTTGCCTTTAAAACAGTAATTCTACTTAGTTTTTGTCTACAAAGCACAACTCAATTGAGCTATTCTTTTTTGTCAGTGGCTAGAAGGATAGACTGAAGCCTCCAGTGCTTCTTGGGTTTAAGTATGGGCTTGTGATACAAATACAAAGGTACGCTTTTACAGAATTAAAGATGGATTGAAAGGAAAGCAAACAGTGAAATTGGACCTTGTTTTATAACTATTTAAAGAACATATCTAAAATGCTAATGGTAATGGTACTTGATTAAAACTAGAAAAAATTAGGAAAATGCTTCATGTGCATCTTATAACCAAGACCCTGCAATACTGGTTACAAAAACAAGTCTGGAGGCAGTATCTTTAAACTTGCAAAAAATAAGAACATTTGAATATAGGCATCCACCCTGCTCTTAGCTTTAAGGGGATACCCAAGATTTGTAAGTCCCCCCTACCCCATCTTCACTAAATATACAGACTTTCGGTGCAGAGTCAGGCTATTAGTAGATTTTAAAAGACATTAAGATGTCCTTTAAATGTCAGCAATATGGCTCTGGAGCTTGGCATAAATTGAATATAACTTTTTCTCATATTGCTAGGAATTGTTGTACACCAGGAGTCTGTCTGTGCTACTTTTGGAAGCGGTTTAGGCAGCGCATGTATAGTAGATGTGGGAGATCAGAAGACAAGCGTTTGCTGTGTAGAAGATGGTGTTTCCCATCGCAACACCAGGTATCTTTTAATATGCAGATAAGCATGTACTTAGCTGCTTACCAAAGACTTGACTTTGGTAAGAAAACAAATTTCTTTTACAAATAAAAGATTTTTTTACTGTGAGTGTGTGACAGGGTCATCATGTTTCGGTATGAACCTTAAAGAATTCTGACATCTTTAAAAGAAGAAAACAGGCAGAACTGGTACTGTGCTCTGCAAACTACATGGAGGTCATGATCACAGCATGTCTAAAATGTTGCTTGTATTCCTATGTATGCTACTGTAGAAGCCAGTATTTCAGCAAATTCATAAAATAATCTTTTTCTTCTCTGTGCTTTAGGCTGTGTCTTGCATATGGAGGATCTGATGTGTCAAGGTGTTTTTATTGGCTTATGCAACGAGCAGGATTCCCATATAGAGACTGTCAGTTAACTAATAAGTTGGATTGCCTGCTGCTTCAGCATTTAAAGGAGACATTTTGTCATCTAGACCAGGTGAGAAGGGAAAATGGTATATTCTCCAAGTAATTTTTTTTTTTTTCCTTTATAGAATGCTACTCTGGGGAACCCTTTTGCAAGTCTACAATTGCTTGTAAATGGAATAAAATGTAATATTTTACTCAGTAGAATACTGGCAAAAGCTGTAGAAGCTTTAGACTTGAAGTATTTGTAACTTGTTTTATTTTTCTTCTAGTTGAAAGAATCCCAACTCTTGGAAAGGTAGTTTCTTTGTTCTTATTACTGAAAGAAGCTGATAGTAGCTGCAGATTTGCTGTTTTTCAAATTTAGTTTTGAAAGATTTGCCAGCAGGTCTCTTCTTTCTGCACAAACCCTAGAGGCTTAGGCATGTAGAAAGCTGTTTTGGCAGATTGTGCTACAAGGAAAAGACTTTAAAAGGAGTTCAAGAATAGGTAAATGAAATTCACAGTCTGAAGAGTTTTGTTACTTTTTGTTGTTTCCTACAGTTTAAATAGATTATGCAGCTTGATAGAGAGATATAAAAGATACATTGTTTTTGACCTTAGGATATTTCTGGATTGCAAGACCATGAGTTCCAGATTCGTCATCCAGATTCTCCAGCTTTATTATACCAGTTCCGATTAGGAGATGAAAAATTACAGGTGATTTTTTTTTTTTTTTTAAATTACAAGAATTATATTCAGCATTCGGGCTCAGAGCCTCACTTTGTATTGGTCCAGTGCTACTAGCCCACATGATTTATGGATTGTTCTTAACATATGCTTGTTGATAGTTTTAAAATTAATTTCTATATGTATGAATGGGCGTAATGCAGCACTAGTGGATGCACAAGACTTCCTAACTAGCTTTAGCCAGAATGGTTGTAGCTTCAACTAAATATGATGATTTTTATCTTTCAAGGACAAGGAATGAATGTTAATTTTGCACATTTTTCACCTCACCATTGAATTTTCTAATTTTGTAACAAACTGCATTTGAATACTTATTTATCGTACAATGCCAGAATCTGTAAAGAAACCTATATACATGTACAATTGTATGTTTGGGGGTTTTTTTAATTATACAAAGCTGAAGACACTTTAGCCTTTTACAAAACTATTTGAAAAAAATGTGTATTTAATTTTCAATTGTGAGAAAAATAGACAAGCTTTTTCTTTTTTTATAGTAAATACGAAAAAAAAACCACAACTATGTAGTAAAACCATGTCAAATTTCTCATTCTTCAGGCTCCAATGGCTCTGTTTTATCCAGCAACTTTTGGAATTGTTGGACAAAAAATGACAACTTTGCAACACAGGTCACAAGGTGACCCTGAGGATCCTCATGATGAGCATTACCTGCTAGCCACACAAAGTAAGCAGGAGCAGGTGTGTGAATGCTTTTATTTTTCATTAAGCATTATTTAATTGGGGAACAAAATCAGGACTCATTAGCTCATCTCAGAAATCAAAGTTTGTTATCTGGGCCAGAAGCATTAAAAAATAAATTTAGAGTAAGGAATTACAGGTGTCTAGACAAGTCCTTAATTAGAACTGTTTATTTTCAGAGTCTAAGAGGGCTTCATGTTATGGCATTGATATATCTGATAGAGTTCAAAATAAAACCCTTACTTTGAAAGTGAGGATTAAAATGAAATAATACAATGCTTAACCTTTCTGTGCAAAAAGGTGACGAGAAGTACAGTGGTGTTTAGTTAAGTCTTTGTATTGTTCTGTAACCTGCTAAAGATCCTTTTGCATTTTTCATAGTTCAACTTGTTTTCTCATTTTTAAGTCTGCAAAAGCTACAGCTGATAGAAAATCTATGTCGAAGCCTGGTGCATTTGAGGGAGACTTGAGAGGCCAAGCCTCAGACGTTTCAGAGAGGATCTACCCACAAGAAGTGGAACTGGGATCTTCCCAGAGTGATTGTATGATATCTGGAAATGATTCAGAGGAACCTTTAACTGCACACATGTCCAGGAAAACAGCTATTTCTCAGTTTGAAGGCAAAGCCTTAGGCCTTGACAAAGCCATTCTTCATAGTATTGACTGCTGTGGTAAGAATTACACTTGTACAATTCTGTAAAATACGCATGTCAGTTAGTGTGGATTTATGGTAACTCCTATATTTTACCAAAGTAACACGTATGTCCCTAAGTTTTCATCATCTCTAGAGTAGCTACAGTGTTCCTTATACTTGCATCTTTGTTGAGGTTTCTTGAGCTAGACATTTTGAATCTCCAAGGAATAGAAAAAGAATTTTAGAAGCAAACACTTGCTAGTTTCTATCTGGTTTGACTTGCACTAAATTCTTTATGATACAAATACAGGCCGTATTAACTTTAAAAAGCAGATATATTTCTATATATCCATTCATTCCAGCATCTGATGATACAAAAAAGAAGATGTACAGCTCCATATTAGTAGTGGGAGGAGGCCTTATGTTTCATAAAGCTCAAGAGTTTCTTCAACACCGAATTCTCAACAAAATGCCACCTTCTTTTAGAAGAGTCGTTGAAAATGTTGAAGTCATCACAAGACCTAAGGTATACTGTTAACTGATAGCTAAATGGTTAATAAACTATGATTGGTTGAAATCTTCAAAAGATTAAAAAAATTATATATTCTTTCAAAACCACAGATTAGTTGCATATCTGAGGAGATTTAGAAGAGCTTTCAGCTCATGACATAGCACTCTCCAATTATAGGCAGGAAGTTAGAAGTATAGCAAGAGTGTTACTAGTATTGATCACTGAAGTGTTTATTAGCTAAAGGCCATATTCTTAAAAAAGCAGTTAGTACTGGCCCGTGAAGTTAACCTGTCTGCTCAGCAAGAAATTGTATTAGGGTTTTTTATTACTATTAAAGTAAAAGAAAGTATGGCCTTAAAAGGGCAATTTTCATTTGGCATTAATCAGGCAAAATTTGTAAAATCAAAACTTGAGTATTTTTCAGAGCCTCCATTGCTGAGGGCAGAATTTCCATGACATGCCTAGAACGCATCTTAAAAAAAACCAAGTGACTTCTCTAAACACCTTAAATATTCTTTCCATATTTTTATCTCACTAATTTTTCCTGAATAATTTTGGAAAACTTTTCTCCTCCCCTCACCCCCGAGATTCTAAGTGGTGAATACTGTTGGAAAAATTAGGATACAAGTTTTGAGAACTATGCAGATTTACACCAGTGATTGTGTACAATCTGTGTTTTCAATTTAGGATATGGATCCCCGCTTGATCGCATGGAAAGGAGGTGCAGTTTTAGCCTGTCTTGATACAACTCAGGAGCTATGGATCTATCAGCGAGAATGGCAGCGTTTTGGTGTCAGAATGTTACGAGAGCGAGCTGCATTTGTATGGTAATGGGTATGTTTACAGTGGAACATGAATAATTGAGGATTCCTTTCCCCAAATGCCCCCTTTTTCCAGTGGAGATGTACTGATCTTCTGCTGATAGATATTTTTGTATTTTATTGAAACTAACTTCAACTGAGATTTTTCCAAAAGTGGTGCAAAAGTCTTCAGCATTGCTATACTTCATCTTTTGAACTGTAGGCATTGAAGTCTGTGTACAGACTATCACAGTCATTTCCAAATTCACTACATTTATATAGGTTATGTATATTAAAATTGCACAGTGTGGGAATTTGAAGTATAAAATATTGGCGTGGCAGATGTTAAGCCAAGATTCATTCCAGATACAGGTACACAGAAGCAATAGCTGAAGAGTGCAGGCTGTGGGTTTAATGCCTTATTCTGATTCATACTCTAATCAGGAGATAAAGTTGTTAGATAAGCAATTATCATAGAAAAAGTGAAATGGAGAACCCAAACTACAGTTGCTGTTGGTATTTTGCTTATATAATAAATTATATTATTCAGTGGAAAGACTTACGAATTTGAAAGTGGAGTATTTTTTCTTGCCTGTTCTCATTCATCAAAAGCTCTTGCTAGCTTTTCATTATCCATGGTAGTTGTCCACTCTTCTCCCTATTTAAAAAATCCAATATACTACACCTAAAAGAACTAGATGGACTTTTATATAGCCAGCACCAACCTCAATCCTGTGGTACAGGCACATGGGCTTTTTCTCCCGACAAATAATCCTTAGTTACAGAAGTACTATTTGTTGTTTTTTTTCCTTCTGTAATGAAGGCTCCTGCCACCCTCAGATCACACCTCAAATCCATATCTGCAATTATAATCCAGATTAAAACTATTAAAACACTTCTAACAATATAATAAATATCAAAGATCAACGAATGTAGTTTCTACAAAGCACACGAGAAAGAACTGACTTCCTTTTAATCTGCTTTCATTAAAAGTTCTAAAGAGAAAAGATATTTCCACCCAAATTATGCTGTAATCTTACCTGAAAGTATTTTGCTGCTGTGATTACATTCTTGTATTTTATTTAAGATGAGGACCTTTGAGCTCTCTTTTATTGAAGGTAGCATACAATACTTCAAATTTTACTCTGGCAAGATTAGACGTCATTGCTGGATTTGTTTTTTTGAGGGAGAAGGGGGCATTCCCTTCAAGAAGAGAGTCCAGAATTCCTGTTATAGAAGAAATGTATTTTTTTAAGTCGCGTGATTGTGATACAGAAGAGAAAGAACGTATGTACAAAGATCTTGTTTAGATTTGTTGATATACGAACGGTTCTCCACGGCAAACATTTCACAACTTCGTGTCAGTGGGTGCTGACACTTGGAAACACTGAAGGATGAGGTAAATTACTCCACTTTAAAAGCTACATTATTCTTACAACAGCATATCAAACATGCTGTAAATGCACACTGTAACTCAACAAAGTAACAGAATCACAAAACCAGCCTTTAAGTCATGTTGGAAAACCTCTGCTGCTTAACTGCACTTGAGGCTCCCATCAGTTAACTTCACAAACTCTACACAGAGGAGAGCAGTGCTTCTAAATTACTTGATGGTCCATGTTCTGGTATTTACACATCCAATTACTTCTGACTGACAGTTTTATTTGAGCACAAATTTCTTATTTCTTTTCTTATTATGGAAGTCCCTTCTTAGTTTGCTACAACTTAGAAATGTTTTGTTCAGGATTTATTTCAAGTAACTAAGCTTGTATTATGACCCGGTAGCTACAGTGCCCTACTGTTTGTCCAGCTATTGATGCTTTTGTCCCCAGTTTTGTAAGACTAGAGCTCAATATCCAGACACGTGTTAATTTCCTATTTCTTGGCATGCACCTCATTGCATGAAACAGAAAGGTCTCTGCAGGAGTTCTCAATGTCCTTCATAAGACAGTATTTTGGACAGAAGTTCAGAGCACTTGGTAAAGTGTCTTGTGAACTCACCTCATTGAAAGAAACAACCATATATTTTTGTACAGAAGACTGATTTGTCATGTCACTGCAGCAGAGGTTAACTGCAAGAGTGAATATATTTTCCATGTTATTGTTTCTCATGCTTTTACAAGAAACATCACATGCAGCAGTGGTAGGGTTTGAACTGAGGAAAATCACCCCATCTGCTGCTGCTTTTTGAGCAGCAAGCCATTGTACAGGATCTTTTTCAGCAATTCTCCTTTTCTCCACATGTCTAGAATAACATCATTCTGGCAGCCCTCATGCAGGAGTTCAGCAAAAGAAAGGACAGTGTGATGAAAACCCTTCTAGATATATACTTGTCGTTGTACTGGATAAGTACTTGTAGTTGTAGCTGCATCCGTGGAAGAATTGCCTCCTAAATTAATCTGTTAATTAATCTGTAAACAAAAAAGACACCATATGCTCTCTTAAAATGTCAGTATTTCTAGAAACAATGTAAACAAAATTTGAATGGCATTCTAAATTGGTATGGAGGGGTTGATTCTGTGCCTTTTTTTTTTCTAGAAAAAATGAGATACCTTTGTAAGTATGAAAAGCAAAAATAGTGAACTAAAATTAGAATTTAGAGCTCAGATTCCCATCTTCATGACAAAATAGATCCAACTTAGACAACTTATCTGCACTTCATCTCTCCAAGAATGTTGAAAATAATTTAGCAAAACAGTGTTCAGTAGCTAGAGCAGTTTAAGGTCTACTACACCAAGGAAGCAGCCTTGCATTACAGACTGATGAGAAGAGGGTAGCAGAGGCATGGTACTTAATCTGTTAGTCATTCTGCAAAACTAATACTGTGAAAAAAAGTGCTAAGTAAACAAAAATTAAACATCAAAATGCTCACATGACCCCAGGTGCTGTTTGCTAAAGAGGAAAGGGCTAACCAAAAATTGTCCACACTGTAAATAATTCACTGGTTTTACAGGTGTTTGAGAGATTAAATATTTACTCTCCATTTAGGAAAAAAAAACAACGGAAGAAAAAAGACTAGGCCTACATTAGCAGGTAGTGCAGTAGAATGGCAGAGACCACAGAGCGAAACAATTAGGGCTGAGGAACAGATTTTTGCACCGAGTATTTCAGGGTAGTTACTGCAGCCTAGCCCTAGTCCAGTCCTGTGGCCTGCATACCCATTAGTGGTTGGACTATGTTAGATTCATTAGAGCACCTCTTCCAGTTTAATTTCATCTGAGAGGATCAAGGCTGCACTCCACAACCACCCTGCAATATGAACCAACCGTAGTGAAGCCGGTGGGCAATTCCCTTCAAAAGTGCAATACTGATTTAAACTAAAACATTAATGCAGCTACATCTGGAGTTTCCTGAGCAAACTTGAGAGAGTTTCTATTACAATGATACCTAAAAGGTAGTCTCTTTCATATGATCTTATCTCATTTAAAAGGATGCTTGCAGCAAAACTCAAAGAACAGGAATTACAGAAATAATAAAGTTCAAAAATTGAGAACCCTTACCTTGGTCTGTAATAACGCAAGCTACCACAGCAATAATACACACTACTGCAAGTAGAGCAGCGAGGAGAAAACACACAAATCTTCCAACTGGATTGATTGTGAGGGTCTCCTTAAAAGAGAAAGAACAATCACTTTCAGACAAGTCTTGCACAGCTGAAAAAGCTGTCTTCAGTTAATGAATTATTGAAATGAGCATTTCCAACGTCCATACATGGAAGAGAAATTATGCTAAAAGTTAATGCAAAATGGTTAATAATCACATTGAGAACTACAGAGCTGTTGACTAAGTTGTTACTTTATTTTCTTCCCTACTTTGAAAGAAACAAGACACATCAGTCTGAATCTGCTCCCTCCAAGTTCCTCCCATGTTTCTGGAATGTACCTCTGCCTGCAGCCTGACATCTCATCAGTTGTTCTCCTCTCTTCCCTTTTGTTTAGAGTTTTACCAAGAGCAATAGTTACAAAATAACTAATTCCTTAACTGCGACATTACTGTATTAAGCACAAAACCAACTTTTAAGAGGAGGAAGATGAAAGGCAAAATTTGCCAAGGCCAGTGTACATAAAGTCATCTAAGACCAAAGTCATCTGCTTTTTAACAGGATTTTGACATTCAGATATCTGTATAGCAAAAAATTTATTTTCCCAGATTTTTGCAAACATACAGGGGAAAATCTGCGGAATATACATGATACATAATGCAACAGAAAACATTGAGCAGTTTCTGTTTAGTTTGCATTGAATATTGACTCAAGAATGATAAATACTCAACTAGCCATTGGCCTTCATCTGCATGCAGTTTGTTAGGTTTTCTGCAGGCCCTGGGCAGTCGCATCCACACTTAGCAAAGTAAGGAATTATCTGGGGAAAAAAAAAAAGTAGAATCATTCCAATACACAGTTAAATGGGATTTCTGCACAGATTAACTCCTTGCTTATATTTCCTTCTGTACTGTGGTTTGGGCTCCTGACAGGACTACTGTTTTTCCTAAAACTGTTACAGATTTTCTTGAAAGATAGTTTCCTTACAACTGATACAAATAACAAAAATGAAGAGAGATTCATGAGATGAGTAAGAATCTAAGAAAATGCAGTGTAAACATATCAGGTATGTTTGCTGTAAGCTTTATAGCACAGGGACACTCTACAGAACAATATAGACTCAAATTACCACCATGAGAAGAGGCTTGATATCTACCAATTCTTAAGTAAAAAAAAATTTAATAAGAAAAAAAATACAGTGCTATGCTTCTGTCTTGTTTGTTAGTCAGATTTAGTACAACTCTTCACATCAATTAACTATATAAAAGCAAATACTCTTTTCACTGAAAATAAATAAAAAATGTTACTTACCTCTACAAAAATATCATTGCTTTCATCACTCACCGGTATCCTCACAGAAATTCTAGTTTCATTTATCCAATAATGAAATGAAATCACAAAGAAGAGTGTGGGAGGGAGGAAAAATAGTCAAAGACATTTATCACAGAAGGAGTCATTACTAAGTTAAATCACATTTAATATTTAAGTGCATTTCAAATTGCATTTAATAGGCTTTAAAACTATTATATTCTTAACATCAGAATTATAGATAGTGCATATATTTATCTTTAAATCTACTAGTCTAATATAACAAAACAGGGTGAATATCTTAGTAGAAATTACAAGCAAGGTGCATTTCATGTTAGTGAAGACTAACTAGTTACTATATATTTTCTTATGTTTTCATGTTTGTTGATTAATCTTATTCTGAATAAAATAATACTGTTTAAAAACATTCTTAAAAATAAAGAACATCATCTCAAAAAGTAAAATAACATATTGTAACAGTGGAGCAGAGCTCTTCTGGAAGCAACCACAGTTCGTTTAGACCATCTCCTCAGTGTTTTCTGGCCAGCTCTCCTGATTTGACTTCATTGGAAGCATATGCCTCCTGCTCTGCTAATACAGAAGGAGAAATTAGAGAACTATGCTTTCAATTTATTATGGTTTAACAGAAAATTACCTTTGCTTCCATGTTTTTTTCAAGAAGTACTTCATACTTTTGACTCTCATAAAGCAGTATTAAATATTCAAGCCCAAGACCGCTTGTTGTAAAATTCACTTCTAATTCTGTCTCTGTTTTACAAACAGTTATATTTGGATTCTACAAACTTCCTGAGAGTTGAAAAGATTTCAGTTTAAAATTGTTTATAACTATGTAAGTGACGAAATGGATTTCTGCTATAACTGTGCTTGTGATAGGTGCCATACACCCTGCAGATGGCACCTTATGACCTAACAGAGTGTTTGTGCTTTTTAAGGGGCAAGTCAGAAGTGTTAGTTACAACAGGGACCCCCTGCAGTTGTTTGAATTCAGGCACTGTTGCTTCAAAACGTATGTGGTAAAAATATCTAGCCCATTAAACCTCCAAAAGATTTAGAAACAGTACTACTTAGTTTTAAGTAGTAATACTGCATGCTCAAACCTGCATGCTCAAACCTGCAAGGAATTTTAGTCTGCTAAAGGTACTTTTTTTCGTGTTGTAGTGTACCAACCAGTAACTAGACTAAATTCATCATCTCAGAGAAACCAAGAAAACTTCTCAATCCCATATTCACAGATTAAAATATGGCATTGTTATCTAAATTAACCTGTACAGAATTCTTAAAATTCCCATTTTAAGGCCATGAGTATGATACAGGGAAAGATTCAGAAGTAGGTCTTAGACCCTATTCAATATTCAGGCAAAGATGATCATAGAATCATAGAATCATTAAGGTTGGAAAAGACCTCTAAGATCATCGAGTCCAACCGTCAACCCAACACCACCATGTCCACTTAACCATGTCCCTAAGCACCTCATCTCCACGTCTTTTAAATACCTCCAGGGATGGTGACTCTACCACTTCCCTGGGCAGCCTGTTCCAAGGCCTGACCACTCTTTCAGTAAAGAAATTTTTCCTAATGTCCAATCTAAACCTCTCTTGGCGCAACTTGAGGCCATTTCCTCTCGTCCTATCGCTGGTTATGAGCGAGAAGAGACCAACCGCCACCTCGCTACAACCTCCTTTCAGGTAGTTGTAGAGCACAATGATATTGTGAAACACTTTTGAAGAGTCATTTTTCCCCCTTCAGCATGATGTCTATATGTGTACATAGCACTTACCCATTTCAATACAACTTTTGCTGTATTTCATTACATTATCTTTACAGCCTGTGAATTTAAATAGATACTTAAAATTTTATCCAGTTCATGCCATGTTGATCACTCTAAAGCAAAAAACATCCAAGTTATTAAAGCACAAAACATCTAAGTAATACTCTCTGCTTTTCCACTCTCCACTCAGTCACAGATATACTTCCATTGTGTCTTTGTACCCATGTCTGTCCTTGCAGCTCTAATAAAGTGATTTTCTGTCTTCTCATTGCAGACCTGAAAACATCCCACTAAAGGCAGAAAATCCTATATAAAATATCTTATATTCTAACAAGTGTGGTCCCAGATCTGGAACCAGAATTCATAATTCTGCTGGGGAAAAGTGGACTCTGAAGTTTTATAGGATATTATAATTTCTCACCCTCTCCATGTCCACAGGCTACCTTTATGTCCCCTGCACTCCACAAATAACACTTACCTTATCTTTTGTGAGAATATCAGCAAGATACTCTCCTCCCTAGACTCCAAACATTTTTTCCCAGCTTGTATTTAGCTTTGACATCCACTGCTTTTATTTTTAACATAAAGACAGGTTTGATGCCCAAAAGCTTGGCTATTTTTTCTCAACCTTGTACTTTTGCCTACAAGACAAATGTCCTGTCCTGTCCATGGTTCCCAATGGCATAGTATCCTGTGTATTTATGACTGCAACCATGTCATCAGCAAATCAAAAGCTTTACTGAACATGTATTCGCTCCTTAGAGGGGCTGGCTGCATTCACTGCAACGATGCAGCCAGAGCCACAAAGTCAGTTAATATATTGATCAATCCAGGAGAAAATACCTCTATTGATTTGGAAGCATGTAGGCTTATACAAATCAATCCCTTCAGAACAATTATCTATCTTAAGTCTTGATGGTTAAACTGAAAGGCAGTAGGATACCTTTTATTTGCGCATGCCGCATTTCTGGCATTACCTTCTGCAGTTTGTTTTCTTATTCTCCTTAGGATCCCCACAAGCCGCGGTGGCAACAAACTTACCATCTGTGTTGAGGCTCCAACTTATATTCATGAAATAGGACTGAAATAGTGTTTCAACTTCTTTTTCAACCAATACAGCACTGAGATTATGAAGATCTGCCGGTGCAATGCTGTACCACCTTCTCAGCTCAGGAGCAGAACCTTGTGAAGAAATATAGCCAGGAATTAAAATAGGCTGATCATAGCTAACATATCCCCATCTGTCCATCAGTCTCTGGATTGCATGGAGGGGGAGAGGGAATAGGGACGGGGAGG